>NC_056729.1:90128463-90428463 GCF_019279795.1 Protopterus annectens | reverse complement strand
TTACTTCCTTCATCTCTATCTTCTCCTTAGCTCCTTCTTCCACTGTTTGAGAATAGGACTTTTGTCTTGAACCTTCTTTGACTCTTTTTCCTTCTTGTTTCCTCCCTCTTCTATTTTTTCATTAATATCACTACAGGATGTAGAAGTTCCACTTTTTGGCTCACTCTGGTTAACTAGCTCCTCCAGATACTCATTCTGCAATCCTCCTGATGGGAGAGTTGAAATAACACATTTTTCTGCCAGCTCAAACTGTTTTTTCTGGAAATTTTCTTCTGAATCCATCTCCACCACTGCATTTAGCTCCCTCTTCTTCTTGATATCCTCACCATCAGCAGACATTTTCTGTGCTCCCACATTGCATGAAAACATTTCTGGTAGTGATTCTAACATTTTTTTCTTCATTTGCAGGACATTTAACTTCCAAATTGCCTTGGTTCTCAGCAGCCATATTTTATTTATTTATTTATTTATTTATATTTGTTGACCGGGAGTGTCCGATTGGACAAGGTCCATTTTCAGCGGAGGCCCGGGGAGAAAAGCTCCCTGTTCTTCCTGGCTGCCTCTGTGCCCGGACAGGAAACAGGAAGTCAGGGTGTGTAACACCTAATCTCTTCCCCCAATGCAGGAGTAGGGGAAGTTCCCTGGCTGAATTTCTTCTAGTTGTATAAATACCATCTCAGGTTTCCCCTGAAAAGAGGATACTAGCTTAATGGGACTAACTTGCTCAACAAAGTATAAAACAAATAAATAAATGAAAAATCCACTGAAGAGCAAGTTAGGATTGAGCAAAACATTATAGATATGACATGAGCTTGTAATTATTAGCACAACACTAATTAAAAAAGAAAAAAAACACTCTGTCATAGAAAAGTGCCAGCATAACAGATAACCCTTTGGCTTGCATTTTTTCCTAATGAATCAGTGTAACTCAGCATTTCAGCCAAAATTCATAAATATATCACATTATAGATATTTTAGCATATGTCTATATCTCCATTTATTTATTTATTTATTTATTATTTTATATTTGTTGACAGGGAAGGTCCTACTGGGTCTTAGCCCATTTCCAGCAGCGTTCCGGGAAAAAAAGCTCCAAGACAATCTAGCAAGGAAGTTACATTGTACATTATAGTTTACAAAAAAGTAACAAAGTAGATTTCTCCATAAATAGTATAGGTTCATAGTTTAGTACTAAGCTAATTGCCCTTGCAAGCCATTTTAAGCCTAGCCAATTATCCTTTGTGAGATTCAAACTCTGCACCTTGTGTTTGTAAGGTAAACACCTTAGCCATTAAGCCACCCTCCCAACCCCTATAATACATGAGATCACATGGAAATAACATTGTACATAGTCTACTAACGATAACTGGTATATAGGTCTAAATGTGGTAGACAGGCAGTTTTGAACAGAGAAATTGGTGATGAACAGGAGGAAGGTGGAGTATAAGAGCATCCAGTAAATCATATAATTAGCATTGTACATAGTCTACTAATGATAACTGGTATATAGGTTTACATGAAGTAGGTAGACAGGGTAGAGCAGGGAAATTGGTGAGAGGTGAAGAATGAGAGGTGTTATAGGTAATTAGCTAATGGGAAAAGTGGTTGTAGTAGATGTATGACTATAGAGATATGGGAGGTGAGGAAGAGGGGGAGGGATAGAAGGACGGAAAAGTAATTAAAATTTAGTGGATGTAATTATATTATACATAAGGTAAAAAGTCATAGGCTGAAAGATATTATTACAGAAGTGTGAGCTGGAATAGGAATGGGAAGACACAAGACTTGGCACACATTCCATGACATGAAGTAGCATAACCCTTTCCTCTAGGAATAACCACAAGAAACAGATGCATATTTTTGGAAGGAATTGAGAAGCTGATAGTCTGTTGGACCCTTGTAACATGTTTCCTATAATATTATGGCTTGCAGTTGCCCCATTTCTGTACAGTCCATCATTTTCTTTACTAAGAATATGTCTGGTAAAATACAGTACTGGGATTTGTATCTGCATTCTGTTATGCTAGTCCTTGCTGCACAGCACAGATCACAGTAAGACCCCTGCACTGATTTTTTTCTATGGAATAACATTTATGAAACACACCATCACTCATTCAGGAGTATTATACAGTACAAATCAATAAAACAGACAGTTTTGTGTTATGTACACATTTTTATGAGTTCTACATAGTGATAACAGTTAAAATTAAAACAAAATGAAATTATGAACTAAAGGAAAAGTAACACAGGAAATAATGGAAAATACCCCGAACTCTGATGAATAGTGTTGTTAAAGTGTGTTTTTTATACAAAAATGTCTTTACATTGAGAGGTGAATTTATTAGACAAATTATTTGCAAGACAAGAGAATAAACAAAAAAACTAATGAATGAGATTTCTCGAAGTCACACATAGCTTAAGGCATTCATAGTTCAATATTCAACATACACTGGCTGCGTCAAGTCTCATTTCATAAGAGCAGAGTTTGAAACCTGCATGCCAACTCTTCTTTGTAGTACTGGCTGTTTCAATGAATGTGCTTTTAGTCATGCAGGAAAGCTTATCAGAAAACTGCCTAAGAGGTAGTTTAATAGATAAAAAGATTGTCAGAGTAACGGACTTAAAATTATAGCCCACTCACATCTTTCATGTCATGCCTGTTCAATGCCGTGGTATTTTAAATGTCACCTTACTGTACCATATATTCTCATTTCCTGTCCACTCTGCTCAGGTTGTAGCTAAAAACGGTCCTTGGCCCACCCACCTGATAATTAAATATTAATAAATAAATAAAGCACTAGCTACCTGCAACACATCTCAAAATCATAACAGACTATATACAACATATATAACTCCTATTTATTTTAATTAAAATTTTGCAACTCACTAGTAAAATACCCTAAACACACATTCCATACATCTTTAAATATAACTTCGCACTACAGGTCTACTCACCTTGTTCAGTACATGTACCACTCACTAACTCAGCTAATTACACAATTCATTTGTAATTCCTACATTTATATTTTAACAACTATACCAAAATACTTCCATACCAAAGGCCTTTCCAATTACAATAGTAATCACAAAAGGCCTCTTGACTGTTTGTCATCACTGTGAAAATATTAATAATAAACTAGATAACCTTGAATTATATCTCAGTGAATGAGACCCTGAGGTAGATTCACCTTGTTAAATCTGTCTTTAAAGATACATCACCATTATAGTTTATTAATGTTCTATCTTTCATGTGTATCCGCGGTGGTACAGCGGCAGTAGCATTGTTACCTCACATCAAGAGGTTCTCCTGTTCTTTTCTCGGCTGGAGTGCCTTCTGTGTAGAGTCTGCATGTTCTCACCACGGTTGAGTGGCCTCCAAAAGACATGCGTAAATGGGCATGCCTTCGCTGAAGGTTGGGTATCGGGCTGGCAACTCTGCACCATAAAAATTGACTGCCAATCATTAGCGGACCGGAGTTCTGCTGTGGTGACCCCTAACCAGGAAAAGCCAAAAAGCCAAACAAAAACAATGTTCTATCTTTCATTCGTTTTGCAATGATGGACCATGTGTTTGAACTCAGTGTAGGACAATTTTACTTGTGCAAAAACCTTTAAATTAAGATTAGTGGCCTTCAATGGACCTGCAGACGAGTACCGCTATAACCAGCTTTTGAGCCCTATTCAGTTAGTTAACAATACGATACGGTATACTGGTTCTATTTATATAATCTCTGTGCTAATGTATCTATCCTAGAAAACATTCTGGATATATTCCCAGTCCATTCCACAAAATTAAATTTGTACTGAAAGGGGACTGTACCCTCAGCTGTTTAGGCTTTCAGCTTCTGCACAAAGAATTACCTTTACTTTAAGGCCTGTTTAGGGGCAGAGACACCTGACTCTATTTCAGTCTTAGGTAGAACTTGAAAGTGATTCCTGATTTTTCCCTCACCATACAAGTTAACATTTACCAACTAGTTACGCATGAGACTCAAGGTAAAAAATGTTTGTGGCTATCCAGATAAATCAAAATACTATATAACGAAGATAAAGACTAATAGATATGAAAACAACCAGGACTTGAAACAGATTTCCAGTCTTAAGTCTCGTACCAAAGTAACATCTCTTAGGTAGAAGGAAGCTCTATTACTCTATAATCCAAAGCATATTGGTCATCAGTTATTGGTCAAAATCATAAGCTACCCAGGGCAGATTGTTCTTTGTTGTAATCCTACAACTTTCCTTTTGATCATCTGAGCTTGAGTATTTCATAAAAATAATGACCTGTGCAGCTCACTCACATGCCACTGAGGTAATGAAACGGATCTGTACAGCATATGCGTGTGTGTGTGTGTGTGTGTGTGTGTGTGTGTGTGTGTGTGTGTGTGTGTGTATGCATGCGTGTGCAGTTTTTGTCAGTGGGGTAATGAAAGAGACCAATGCAATATACAACCTCACAGAGTGTGTGTGTGTGTGTGTGTGTGTGTGTGTGTGTGTGTGTGTGTGTGTGTGTGTGTGTGTGTGTGTGTGTGTGTGTAGCCCCACTGATGCTCTTTAAATAGCTGTACACAGAACAAGGCAGATTGGCAGCTATCACACTACTCTGCCAATGGGATTTTGACATGGCAATGCTAGAAACAACTCTTATACATCCTGCTGGGGTTTTCTGGACCTATCAACCATAGATCAACATTTATTAACACTGCACAGGTCAGTTATACCACCAATACTTTATGTTTTAATTCATTACTGTTGGTCCCTTTGCTAGGCTTCCTACTGACTTTATGAACTGGTTAGGACACTTGGCTATACCATTATGGAGTGTATTATGTACAGTCTCTGTAATGCAGGAGGCACTGACAAGTGTCCTGCACATTGTATTCCTGAAAAGTTCTTATTTCTGAATTGCAAACTTACTGTTTATGCATTCTACAAGGCATAAGCTCTTTTGTGCTGTGCATAACAGTATCATGAACCTTAGCTATTATATTCCCTTTAGAAACTCACTATAAGCACTGGTGTCTGTGGTTCAGCTATTCTAGCCATAGCATTTCACTACAACCCTGTTTGTTGCTAAGTAACCAAACTGCAAATTTTGCTGTATTTAATCAAGTACTGAAATATAGCAAAGGATCAATGTTTTATTATGAATATCAGAGCCCTCAATAATTCCAAACTGAGCTCTAAAATCAAAGTTATCCCAATTAGTGTGCCTTGATGAAGAGCAGGTCAGTAGCCTCAAATCTCCATCTATTCCCTCCAGCAGGATTGTTTTCCTGTATGTTAGCAATTATATTATGCATGGGTTAGAGAGGAGATTTCTAAGGCTTTAAATTCCCTAACAGATATTTAGTTTTCTTCTTAAGAATGGCAATAGCTTTGAGCCAAAGTGAAAAGCCGCATGTTTATACAACTCTTAGAATATATCCAGACAGTGAGTATACAAATGATAGCCTAATTTTTACAGAATGAAAAATTGTCTTGTTGTATCGCTTTAAAAAAATCAATATTTTCTCAGTGGATTCCTGCCCAGTCCATTAAATGTCTACCCACATTCTGTCATGGCCTCATTTTTTCAGACTCTGCTTACCCAAACTGATAAGACAGTCTGTTCTTCAGTGTCCACCCACTGTCCAGTTCAGCACAGCAAAAACAACAGAGTAAACTTAAAAAACATGCATGGATATGCAAGAGAGTTGCTGTTTACCAAAGCACTGAACTTTTTCTGCAGTACAGCAATGTCTAACTTGATGGCCATAATATCACATGTATCTTATACTCTTGCAATATTAATTGAAAGCAGCATACATCATTCCTATACTGTTATGATACTGTACTATGATCTAATCCATTATCCATATTATACAATGATATGATATGGTACTGCAATGTATTATATTATATGCTGTCACATACAACATTTATTGTTATTAATCCTTAAAGCAAAACTTGCACATTCAGATAGTGACCTTAATTATTTTTCATAGGTTGACAGCACCCTTGCTTTTCCCTGTCTTGCTCTTCATCTTCTGACTACTGGCTGTTCCCTGATCTTAACAGCTACATATTGTACATGTACACATATCTCTGGAGAGCACAGTCACTGCAATGTACTGCTGAGACGACATTTGTTATTTGAGAAAATCTTTCCCATAAGTACCCACTAATGCTACTGAGCTACTGAATGCCTTGTAAAATTCTATCATCATGTTATCATTACTGATAGCCCACAGATCTGTTCTTATCTAAACTTTCTGAAGTTCATTCCCTGCTTTATATTTAGCTCTGCATTTTGCAATTAAATAATAGTTTCCAGACTCTTTAACATATTTTGACTTCAATCTCTCACTTTGGTTCTCAAATATCTTCCTGATTTGATTATCTTGTCATTAGCATTAGGTTATTAACAGCAACATTTCAAGTTACCAATCATAAAAATCTGAATAATGTAAGGAAAGCATTTAAAGAAAGTATAAATATCAGCAGATGCAATTTTAAAACAACTAAAACCACAGACATTTTTAATAATATTTAACAGGCATATAAAATATTGGAAGTTATATAATGTCATAGAATTTGTAATTTTAAAAGCAAACCAAGCAGAAACTTTGTAGTGTGGAGGGTATGAAGTTCAATCCTAGTTCTCTAATTAAATTCTAACTTTAAAATGCGTACTACAACATAATAAAATAGTAGGGAATCCACAATTGAGTTAAAAATGGAATATCCTTTATTGAAACACACAAACAAGTGATCCTAGTTGACTATAATGAAAAGCATTAAAGACGTTCATTAATTTATATATAATCAAGTTATTTGGAGCAAGGGAGTGGTTCTGTTAAGAGCAATAAAAGCATTAAACTCATTCCTTTAACTAAGTCCCCCTTCCCCCTTAACACCATAGTGTAAACTGAGACTGTGCTACCTTAGAAATGAAACTTAAAAGCTAGAGACAAATTAAAATAAATAATATACGAACAGCATTTGTAATTTTAGGGCTATGTATCCTAAACTTACATACAATTCACTTCTATGGCTCAGGAACATTTATAGATGTTTAATATCACTGGAACCTTACATGTTTTACCAGCAAAGTGACAGAAGCTGAACTTGTTAAGGGGTTTAACAAAAATGTTTGAATAACTAAGGAATAATCATGATGAGGGGTCATTTAGAGCCTAATGAGAACACAATTCTGCTGCATAAGAAGGCACAAGAAATTTGTGATGAGTACCTTCAGTGTGCAGTATGCTCTTATAATATCACAAGCCACACCGCGGAGTCCATTACTCCACTTATAAAATGGACTCTGTGTTTACTTGGTGGGTTTCAATTGCATTGATTTGTGGTTGTTATTGTGTTTAATTTTAAGGGGAATTATCATTTAAAAAAATGTTACGTTCATTAATTTTACTTTCAAAAAATGTACTTTGATCTTTGTTGCAGGACTACTTCAAATGAGGCTGGCAACTCGCCTGGCAAAATCAAATCTTGAAAATGCCCAAACTCGGGTCTAGGAAAAAAAGTTATAGTACACCCTGATGATAGGGAAGCCAAAAGGTGGGGTAATGATGTTTATATCTGGAAACTAACTACAGGAGTATCAGGAAGAAATGAGGATCATTAAGGCAATGTGAAGATTGGGGAAAGATGGGCGAAGGCTGCCAGCCTAGTCAAATAGAATTTGATACATAATTCTATCATTTGTATAAATAAATGTAAAATACAGGCTTGTGTTCTTAAATGAAAGAAAACACTGTAAAATGTGAACTTCAAGATTGTCGCAACATTGCAATCTGCTGTAAGGAAAACCAAGCCAAACATTTCAAATGTTCTTTGAAATTACAGTTATCTAAAAAATTGTGCCGAAGTGACTGGCTGAACTCATTCTTTTTATAGTGTTAACTTAAGGAATAATTGTTAGAGTATACATGTGAAATGTCTTTTATTGTTGTAGTTTCCTGAGCAGGTGTTAGCTTGCTAAAGTTTGTTGGCCTGGGAACTCCAGACTAAGTGTCAAAAGGATGTGATGCGAATACCAGGAAAACCTAAGTGTCAAAATGATGTAATTTGGGAGGGCCTTAGCAGAGCTGTTTGTTAGTGTTTTAAAAACTATTGTTCAGTGAGAGACTGAAAGCATTTGTCTTGGACCATCAACCCAGTACTGCTTATTATGCTCTTTATGTCTGTAAGTAAGATTATAGCACTGTGTTTTCTCTTAAGAATAGCTAAAGATTAGACAGTTAGATTAAGTGTTTTTCTTTGACATCAGACCTGTCCTGCTATACTATTTTAAGTTTCTGTGTGATCTCTGAATTCTTAGATATCTCTGTGGTGTAGTAGTATTGTATTGTGTTTTAATTATTTATTATTAAATATTTAAAACACCTTTACCTGTGGCTGGTTTGTATAGAGAAGCAGACTCTAGAGTACATTGCATATTTATAGAGTTCATTGTAATAGGCCACTCTAAAATAAGCCTTAGACTGAGTAGTCACATTACCAATTGGATAATAATATTGCACAGTAATAATTGGACACCATTTCAAGGGCCTTTGGGTAGCTGATAATATTAGCTGGTGGTGGCAGGAATTACTACCATATAGTCTGGGTAAAGGGGCACAGCTAGAGAATCTGTGGCAGCCTTTCCCAGGAGTGTCTGTGAAGTTGTATAAATACTTATCTCAAAGTGTGGGTGTGTGTCAGCTACCTTGGCATGGACACGAAGCACTGGTTGGACAGAGAGGGTACTGGAGGTTAGCTTGTCAGCTAGGCTGAGATCTGGATCCTATAGCTGTGCCAGTGGGGAGTCTTATTGGGGACCTGGAGAGCAAGGGAGCAACCAGCCCCAGACTGACTGTGATTTCTGTGTGCACTTAAGGGAAATTGTACTTTACTGTGTGTATTAGTTATCCTTTCCTCTTCTAGGAGACAACCTCCCTGGTGTTAGTGGTGAGGATTGAGGCTCCTTGATTGCTGGGCCAGGGCATGGTTGTCACATAGTGGTGGCATTGGTTGGGATAAGATATCTTCACATTGTGATTTGCAGTGGTTGGGATAAGATATCCTCACTTGTGGTTTGCAGTAGTGTGGGTAGAGTGAATCCTGTAGCTTATGTACAATGATCTCTGAAAGTGTTTTGTACTCTAAATCAGCTGCACAATGTATACTTAGAGTTCAGATCACAATTGTTTTATTTCTTTTGTTAGCTTAGTTAGTCAGGGTGAGCAGGCAACATGTCAGCACAGGAGTATGGAAAGCTGACAAGGAGCCAGCTGGTGGAGATGTGCCAGGCTAGGGGACTGGTGCATGGAAACCTGACTAAGGCAGACCTGACTGCAGCTCTGGTTACAGCTGCATCAGAAAAAAGCATTTAGGAGGACAATCTGACTGACAGTGGAGATACAATATTCTCAGAGAATGGAAAGCTCAACCTTTCTGCGAAGGACAATCAGACTGGTGGTGGAAATACAATATCCTTAGAGAATGGACAGCTCAACCTTTCTGCAGTGGACTTACAAATCCAGCTGGCGCTAAAGAGACTTGAGTACGAGGCCAGGTGTTTGGAGATAGAAGCCGAAGAAAAGGAGCATCAGAGGAAGCATGAGAGAGAAATTCTGACTCTTTGCCCGAGTCATGGAGGTAATGGGGAAGGGAGTAACTGGACTCCAGAAGCACAACAGGTCAGTACATTTCTTCTGCAATTTAAAGATGGGGATCATTTTGATAGTTTCATTCACATGTTTGAAAGGGTATGCAAACAGTATAGTGTTGACCAAAGACTCTGGGTACGGTTTCTGACCCCCTTACTCCATGAGAAAGCTGTAACTTGTATATCACAAATGCCTGACTCTGTCTGTTTTGATTATACTACTGTAAAGAAATGTCTGTTGCAATGTTTTAAGCTAACACCTGAAATGTGTAGGAAAAAGTTTTGTGAGCATAGACGCAAGGCAGATGAAAATGTATGTGAATATGTTGTTGAACTGAGCACTTGTTTTCATAGCTGGGTGAGTGGATGTCAGGTCAACACTTTTGAAGGGCTGGCAGACCTTTTGGTGAGGGAACAAGCCCTTAGCACTTTGCCTGAGGACATGAGGATTTGGTTAGCTGATAGACAATGTGCTACTTCAGAGGAGTTGGGGAAGAAGGGAGATCTATACCTGGCCAGCAGGGTAGCCCTGCACAGGAAGGGGACCCCCAGTACTGCTCATGGGTCTAAAGAAACCCATGGTGGGCAGCACAGACTGCCCTAACAGAATCCACCAGTAGCAGGGGAAGCCACTAGTCCAGGTACACATTCAGGAGCTAGGGTTAAATGTTTTGAATGCAACCAGTGGGGCCATGTGGCATACAGATGTCCACTGAGGCAAGGTGGGGAACCAAAGGTGAGGGAGCCAGTAAGTGGGAAAGACAAAATGCCAATAGTGGGTTGTCTTGAGACAACCAGGATATGGAACTACCATCCTGCAGATGTCCTAAGAGGGATGGATTTGGATGAGGCAGTACTATATACTTATGCAGTTACATGCAGTGAAGCTAGGAGACAAGCATGTGGGTCTGGTAGCCTGGGGGACACCCAGACAGACTGCATACTTGCAGCCAGGACTGCTGAGGTGGTTACTTCAGGGAGGGAGCTACTTTGTAGCAGTGAGACTGAATGTGAGCCACAGCTGCTTGTGGGTACTGATACTCCCTTGGACACAAAGGTAGAGGTGAGTAGTAGTACCCAGGCTGACAGTGAGGCACCATTGTCAGAGGTTGCCAGACTTCCAGTGGAAGGGGAGCTGGAAAGGATTACAAGGAGGGAGTTGAAACAGGCTCAGCTCTCAGACCCTACATTGCAAGGCCTGAGGCAGGTAGCTATGGAGGCACCTGATTCTCAAGGGAAGGGGGAATCTGTATACTGGGACAAAGGGTTACTATACAGGGAGTTGACCCCTGAGGGAGGGCTAGAAGGTGAGAGAGTACAGCAGTTGGTAGCGCCTAAAGCCTGGCACCTCTAGCCATAGCCCATGATAGTCTCTTTGCAGGTCATATGGGCATAAAATGTACAAAGAGGCATATTATGCAAAACTTCTAAGGGCCTGGAATTTCCAGAGATGTAACAGGGTACTGAGGACCTGTGAGCAGTGCCAAATGGTAGGCAAGGCAGGAGACAAAGTGAGAACTCCTTTGAATCCTTTACCTGTGATTGAGGAGCCATTTCAGAGGGTAGATATGGATATTGTGGGTCCTCTGAGTACCCCACATTCCACAGGAAAAAGTATATCCTAGTGGTAGTGAATTATGCTACAATGATACCCCGAGGCAGTGGCTTTGTCCTCCATTGAGGCAGAGAAGGTGGCAAATGCTTTGATAGAGATTTTCAGCAGGGTGGGTTTCCCATAAGAAATACTGGCTGACCAAGGTGCCAATTTCATGTCAGACCTGCTGGTTTGTCTGTGGATGTCCTGTGGGGTGAAGAACATGAAGGCGACCCTCTACCATCCCCAGACTAATGGTCTTGTTGAGAGTTTAAACTCTACAATCAAGCCCATGCTATGGGCATTTGCAGATCAGTTTAAGAGGGAGTGGGACAAATATTTGCCCCATCTGTTGTTTGCTTACAGAGAAGTTCCCCAGGAATCCACAGGTTTTTCACCCTTTGAATTGCTGTATGGGCATAGGGTGAGGGGACTTCTAGATTTAATTCGAAATGAGTGGGAAGGTGAGTGTGAGTCTCACAAGGAGTCTGTTGTGGCATACATCCTAAACCTCAGGGCAAAGCTCAGGGAACTCATGGGCTTGGCCCAGGAGAACCTGGCAGAAGCCCAACAACAGAAACAGGTGTGGCATGACAGGAATGCTCAAGCTAGAGAGTATGCTGTGGAGCAGCAGGTAATGGTTCTCATGCCTGTCAGACACAACAAGCTGCAAGCAGCTTGGGAGGGACCCTACAAGGTGGTAAGAAAGGTAAGTGATGTTAACTACATGATGGAAGTGCTAGGCAGATGGCAGGGGGCACAAATTGTACCATGTTAACATGATGAAACCATGATAGGGAGGCCCTTTCGCTGAGCATTTGCAGTGGATTGCAGGAGGAGTCTGAGGGAGATCTGGAGACTGATCTCCTCGGTGAGGCTCAGGCTGACACCTCGGTGGAAGGGGTAGCAATGTCTCTACAGCTATCTCCTACCCAGGTTCAAGAAATCTGATCAGTGTTGCAGGAATTTGGGGACATGTTCGTTGGGAAACCAGGTAGCACCCACGTGGTGCAGCACCAGGTGGATACAGGACCCCAATGGCCTATTAGGCAGAGTCAAACAGACTCTGAGGGAAGAGGTACAGGAGATGTTGGAACTAGGGGTGATTCAAGAGTCCAACAGTCCCTGGGCCTCACCAGTGGTGTTGGTGCCAAAGAAGGATGGCAGCACCAGGTTCTCTGTGGATTACAGGAAACTAAATAGTCACACAGAGTCAGATGCTTACCCCATGCCTAGGACAGATGAGGCCCTAAAGCAGCTGGGTGGGGCTAAGCATCTTACAACCATTGATCTTACCAAGAGTTACTAGCAGGTGCGCTTGACTCACAGTACTAGACAGAAGTCAGCCTTTGTGTCTCCTTTTGGCTTGTATGAGTTTACAAAGATGCACTTTGGGATTAAAAATGCCTCAGTGACTTTTCAGAGGCTGGTGGATAATATCCTAACAGGAGCAGGAGGGTTTGCCCTTTCTTACCTAGATGATATTACCATCTACAGCCATTTCTGGCAAGAACACCTGCAGCATGTCAGGAATGTGATGGGCAGACTACAAAGGGCAGCGTTGGCCATTAAGCTGAGTAAATGTTAGGTGGGTATGGCAGAGGTCTCCTACCTAGGACATACAGTGGGGAGTGGTAAGATAAGGCCAGAACCTGCCAAAGTGGAAGCTATTCAGGCATGGCCTACACCTGTTACCAAAAGGCAGGTGAGGGCATTCTTAGGGACAGCAGAGTACTACAGAAAGTTCATCCCCAGTTATAGTACCATAGCTGCTCCCCTCACAGACCTGACAAGGAAGAACAGGACAGATAATGTAGTGTGGACCCCAGCATGTGAGCAGGCATTCCAGAAGCTTAAAGAAGCTTTGGGAGGACCCCCTGTGTTTGCCAGTCCAGATCACAGCAAATAATTTGTTGTGTAGGTGGATGCTTCATACCATGGGGTGGGGGCTGTACTTAGCCAGACTTTTTCAGAGAGAGAACAGCACCCAGTGGTTTATCTCAGTCATAGGCTCCAACCCAGGGAGGAATCCTATGCAGCTGTAGAAAAGGAATGTCTAGCCATAGTGTGGGCATTGCAAAAACTTCAGCTTTATCTGTATGGAAGAAAATTCACTGTAATGACAGATCACAACCCTCTAATATAGATCACAACCCTCTAATATGGTTAAACAGAGCCAGTCAGCAAAATGCCAAATTGCTAAGCTTGAGCCTGGTGTTGCAAGCATATGATAAATCAGTGCAGCACCGCAGTGGGATTAGCAATGCCAGTGTGGATGGGGTCTCAAGACAGGGAATGGGGTGAGGTACCCTTAGATAGACCTAACCCTCTCAAGTGGAATTTCTCAAGGGTCACTTGAAAAACTAGCTTGAGTTCTCCAGGGGGAAGAGATGTGAAGATTGGGGAAAGATGGGCGAAGGCTGCCAGCCTAGTCAAATAGAATTTGATACATAATTCTATCATTTGTATAAATAAATGTAAAATACAGGCTTGTGTTCTTAAATGAAAGAAAACACTGTAAAATGTGAACTTCAAGATTGTTGCAACATTGCCATCTGCTGTAATGAAAACCAAGCCAAGCATTTCAAATCTTCTTTGAAGTTATAATTATCTAAAAAATAGTGCTGAAGCGACTGGCTGAACACATTCTTTCTATTGTATTAACTTAAGGAATAATTGTTAGAGTATACATGTGAAATGTCTTTTATTGTTGTAGTTTCCTGAGCAGGTATTAGCTTGCTAAATAATGCAGTTTGTTGGCCTGGGAACTCCAGACTAAGTGTCAAAATGATGTAATGCGAATACTGGGAAAACCTAAGTGTCAAAATGATGTAATTTGGGAGGGCCTTAGCAGAGCTGTTTGTTAGTGTTTTAAAAACTATTGTTCAGTGAGAGACTGAAAGCATTTGTCTTGGACCATCAAGCCAGCAATGTTTATTATACTCTTTATGTCTGTAAGTAAGATTATAACACTGTGTTTTCTCTTAAGAATAACTAAAAATTAGAAAGTTAGACTAAGTGTTTTTCTTTGACATCAGACATCAGACCTATCCTACTGTATTATTTTAAGTTTCTGTGTGATCTCTGAACTCTTACTGGTGCAGTAGTATTGTCTTGTGTTTTAATTATTTATTATTAAATATTTTAAAAACCTTTACCTGTGCTGGATTTGTATAGAGAAGTAGGCTCTAGAGTACATTGCATATTTATAGAGTTCATTGTAATAGGCCACTGTAAAATATGCCTTAGACTGAATAGTCACATTACCAATTGGATAATAATATTGCACATTAATAATTGGTCACCCATTCAGCTGATAATATTAGCTGGTGGTGGCATGAATTACTACCGTATAGTCTGGGTAAAGGGGCACAGCTAGAAAATCTGTGGCAGCCTTTCCTAGGAGTGTCTGTGAAGTTGTATAAATACTTATCTCAAAGTGTGGGTGTGTGTCAGCTACCTGGGCAGGGACACAAAGCACTGGTTGGACAGAGAGGGTACTGGAGGTTAGCTTGCCAGCTAGGCTGAGATCTGGACCCTATAGCTGTGCCAGTGGGAAGTCTTATTGGGGCCTGGGGACCAAGGGAGCAACCAGCCCCAGACTGACTGTGATCTCTGTGTGCACTTAAGGGAAATTGTACTTTACTGTGTGTATTAGTTATCCTTTCCTCTTCTAGGAGACGACCTCCCTGGTGTTAGTGGTGAGGATTGAGGCTCCTTGATTGCTGGGCCAGGGCACAGTCATCACAGGCAACATGCAGGCTCTTCCAGTGTCCCCTTACCAAATCAATATTGTGTTAGAAGAGATGATAGCTAATACTACAGGCATGTCAGGTAATCCTACTGTAGACACATTAGGTGATGTGATATCACAGTTTGAGAAATTAGCTCCATTAAAGAATTCAGAAGACTCAATAACTAGAACAATGCAATTTGAAAAAGCTCTGGAAACCAGAAACAGTCTCGTTTGCAGGTCCCTGTTTCAAGTATTGGTAAAGATCAATCATGTCAAATAATCTCCCTGACAGCTCCGCATTTGTGAGCTGACAGCAGTCATTTGTTATGCCTTAGCAACTGTCTTTCTTTGGTCTTGACTTAATAACATCCCAAAGTGCCAGCCTGTTTAAAAACAATAGTTTTTAATTCTTAAGTATTTGTACTTTTGGTTTTGGATTCTAACAACTTCCCCTGGGTGAAACACAAAATTCCAGCTGTTTTGTCAAATTAGGCTTTCTTCTTTAGTTGAGCACTTTCCAAAGCTGATTTGATATTTGCTATGTCTGGTTATAATAACACTGGTGGAAGAGGTAACTTTGTCTTCACACTGTTTCCCATAAACAACTGAGAAATCAATTGACTGCAAAGTGATATTTCTGCATTAAAGATAAACTAGACACAGTTTTGCTTACAACTGGCAACCTGCTTTCATTATGTTTTTGACAGCTTCTGTGAGTAGCTACTTGCTCATTTGACTGCAGCTGTCTGGAAATTGTTGCTTTATGCTGAAATTCTTGTGAAAAAGTGAAGTCCCTAACTTGGAAACTGTGGAACATTACCAGAAGTAAGAATGCCTTGAATTCACTGACAGGACAAAAATGCTTTGGGAAGTATAATGTCCAAATGATTATATATCATGTATGTTTATGACTTCTGGATACTTTGAATAATAGTCAAAATGTATCAGATACTGATTGTCCAGGAAATGGAATAAATCTCTAGCTAATCAGTGCCGTGGCATGTCTGGCATTTCATGATGTAGCACTGTATCTTTGACCTTGCTGTTGTGAAACGTGTTGTAAATCTGAGAGTTTACCTCTACCACTTTGGTTTGCTGAGCTTGAGATACCATGGGGAGAATTTGTCATAATATGTGATTTCAGTACTTTTTTTCTTAGTTCAGATACACTTGTAAGCTATGTTTGACTTTTGTGAAATCAGCAAAATGAACAATTGCATTTGTTTATATGTGGTTAATTGATTATTATTCCAAGAGCTATTTTAGACCTAGTCAAGATTACCTAAAATTTATAATAGTGCTTACATGTCAATACCCCAAGGAATTTTATCGTTCTGATACAGGTTTATAAACATCAAGTGTTTACAGGCTTCTCCCATTCATTATGGATGTAGGTGTCAAACCAGGGGTAAATTTGTGATTTCTCATCCATTGTTTCAAGTTATGTTTGAATAGAGTTAGGCACAAGCTTTGCTTCACATGGATGAAAAAACTGTTCCAGAGAAGATGTAATCTTGGAGACACGTACCTTTACTCCAACTCCAACATGCTGGAGGTACAGACAAGGTTTAGTTCATTAGATCTGGTATTTCCAATACTATTTGTTTTGTAGATATGCAACAGATTCATCAGTGTGAGGTCAGAGGATGCTTTGTAGGCTAAACATAGATCACTGCACAGCAGTCTGTAAGAAACTGAGTACAAGGATAAGGTTCTGAGATGGTTCACATAGGACTTGTTTACTCCCTGTATTCTTTTTTAGAGGAATCTCTGTGGTCTCTCAAGTTGTTGCAAGTGCCTGGTCCGGTGCATGCCAAAGAATGCATTGCAGTTAATGATTGGTCTGATGAGAGCCGAGTACAGCAGAGCAATGATGTACTTGGACTTGGGTGACATGCTGTTACTTATAAGGTGTACAGTGCAGAATGACTTTCTCACCTTGGTTGACACCAAGGTTATCAAAGGTAAGGTTACTGTCAACATGCATTCCCAGTTGCCTGGCCACTGGGTCTTCTTTGAGTGGTGTATTATCAATGTGGTAATATCTAGGGGTGTCTGTCTTTCCAAAGGATACTATTCCACATTTTTTTTTTCATTTTGAATTTTAGTCCATGGCTCTGGCACCAATTGTGTGTCTGCGTCAGGCCGTCATGAAAGGTATCTGTGTCCTTAGGGGATTTAGTGACCATGCCTAGTTTGCAGCCATCTGCATACTCGGTCAGCCAGAGGTTCTTGACATTTATCTTGACTTTAGACAAGTAGATGCCAAAAAGGAGAGGCACCAGTACTGACCTCTGTTGGACTCTACTAGTGACTGGTTTCTTTGTGTAGGTGGTTTCCTTTAACCTAACTTGTTTTGTCCCGTAAGTCAGCCAACTGGCTATCCATTGTGTGACATATCGGTTTAGGTCTAAATTTGAAAGTTTATCTACAATGCCTGAGTGTGGTATTGAATCAAATGCCCTGGCCAGGTCAAAGTAGGTAAAGTGCGCTATTCTGCCCTTGTCCATAGCTTTAGAGGCTTTCTGGAAGAAGTCAGCCAGGTTAAGCAGATTGGACCTGCCTTTGACAAAACTGAACTGGGTGGGTCCAGTGTAAAATATCATAACAGTGACAGGCAAATTGTATTTATTTATTTTTTTAATGTAATATAGAAAAACAATATGCATAAAACCTGTAACTTCATTCTGCTGGAAAATGTAGTAATTGTGAGATGAAATGTAAAAGAAATTTCTGCCAATAAAGCCATAGAATGAGCAGGAAATTCAATGATAAGAGATGTGAAAGGGACCAGATGCCAAAAGGTAACAGCAAAATGTGAAACCTTGTGTTTATATGCAGCTAGTCATTCTGCTATGTTTATTCTGTATGTCAGAAGATCTGAGTTAATTATCTCTGCTTCTTGTGGAGAAAACGAGCAAGTAAACATATTTTGTGCTGAAACAAGTTTGAGAAGCAGTCATTCTGTATACCTTGTGCTGTCAGCATCTGCATGAGTTGGTGTTCTGTGGTCTGCCTGAGCACCATTCTAGTTACTTACATCAGTTAAGCCTTCAGTATGTTTTCAGAGACAGGTTATTTACTTAGTAGTTAAAGCTTTTCATTATGCATTCTTTCTGCACAATTAATTATGTTCTGTTCTTTACAAAAGCATAACCTCTGCATATTTTCTTGTTTCAGTATTTTCTGACTTTTTTATTTGCTTCTTTATTTTTAAGTACATTTTTTACTTGTACATGTTTAGGATTTTGTGGCTGGTATTTATTTGAGAAGGGGGTATTATTTATCATTGTGTGTTGTCAAGCTGTTGTATCCACCTGCAGAAAGCTAGATTGTTTTCTTAGTGTGGCCATATTTGTTAATTGAAGCTCTATGAAAAAGAGGAGAAAATGTGGAAGATTTCCATTTTTGCCTTCACTCACTGCATCCCCCCCAAAAGACTCAATTCATTCTGCAACCACAGGTGGAAAAACTGGAGGTCAGTACAGGCCAAAAAGGGGAAAAAAATGATCCATACCACCAAAAAGTGTGACTGTCACTAAAGAAAGGTCAGTGCAACTGCTGTTTCAGTGCAGCTGTGAAAAGTGAATCATACAAGTAAACACACCAGTTATGCAGTGCAATTCTACTTCGTTCGTAGGTTCATTCGTTCATACTGGCAATCTTTCTTCTTCTTTCGGCTTTTCCCAGTTAGGGGTCACCACAGTAGAACAACAGTCCGCAGAACAATTAGCAGTGGAGTTTTACAGTGTTGCGTTGCCAGTCTGGCGCCCAATCTTCCACAGAAGGCACACATGTGCACACTCACACTTAGGGCCAATTTAGATTGTCCAATCCACCTACAGCATGTCTTTGGGATGAAAGCGGAGCACCTGGAGGAAACCCACCCGACTGCAGGGAGGACATGGAGACTCCGCACAGAAGGCACCCCAGCTGAGAATCAAACTGGAGAACCTCTTACTGTGAGGCAGCAACAGTAACCTTTGCACCACCATAACTTTCTAAGACATGTATACATCTAAACACAAAATTCATAAGGATAAGGCTATGTACAGTATACATTAGTTTGAGATATATACATACAGAAGAGCTTGAACTCCACCCATCAGTGTAACTTTCCAAGACAAGCACACAAGCAAAAATATGTAGTGCAATTAATACTTTAGGCTTTGTATTAACATTCATTTTTGCACAATAATTCTGAAACATAGACCTGGCATTATTGCTATGCTTACTGTAATATGAGGCAAAATCAAAGACTTGCAATTCATTTAAAGGTTAATAGAACAGCTGGTTTTGCAGTAACCATTTGAAATGTTAGGACCTTTTAGAGTAAGAAAAAAGAAGCAGAAAGTAGAAGAGCAATGTTCAGGATTTACTCTTTTGTGGGGTTTCAATCTTTTTTTATTCATTCCGTCAGCACTTGGCATTATAGATGCTGACATTTCAATAGGTGGCCAGTTTTGCAGTAACATGCACTTTGGGAATAAGTCTGAAACACTGGTATCTCATGTCACTGGCTTACTGTAATCCTCAGTGATTTATCAAAGAAAAAAACATTTCTGAGGGACATAAAACTGAGGTGAAATCATCATGTTTTGCAAATAACTTTTCAAGCACAACAGTTTTGTGTTATCCTCCACTCACTCTCGTATGCATCCACAATTCACTTAGAAAGTAAATAGAACAGCATGTTTTGTCTGTATTTAGGAGCAAATCTGAAACTCTGATATCTGGCATTTCTAACTTACTGTAGTCCTTGATGAGTTACTAGAAAATATTTTTTTTGTTGGACATGACAAAAATATTAGGCAAAACTAGGGGCAGTCTGCAAATAACTTAATAAGTGCAACAGTTTGGCATTATCATCACCTCACTCTCTCATGCTCAGACAGTTCACTTAAACAGTTAATAGTAAACAGGTTTTGCATTAAAGTGTAGAACATTTCCAAAACTGTGATAACTGGCAATATTGACTTAGTGCATTTTTCAGCGATTTACAAGAAAATAAAACATTTTATGAGGGACATGACAAAAATATGAGACAAAATCAGAGCTGTTCTATACTTCACTTAAAAACCTAGTAGAGCCACAGTTTTGCATTATGCACTCAATCTGTCATAGACATAAACATGCACACACGCATGCACACACACACACACACACACACACACACACACACACACACACACACACACACACACACACACACACTCACTCACACACACACACTCCCTCACACCCATACACATATGCATATAGAAACATAATTCTCAACCTCTAAGCCCAATAATTCTGGAGAAAAACAAAAAAATGTGGGGCAAAGGCCCAAATAGAAAGAACGCATATTAAATATTGCTCTTAGAAACTTAGAAAGTTGCTAGTAGCTAGAATAGCAGGTTTTGCATTAGTATGCATTTTCTAAAAGATCTATAACTGAAACCAAACACCTTTTACTATTTTACTGACTACAATCCTCAATGATTTGCCAGAAAAGCACAAATTTTATAGGTTCATAGGTATTTATTAGGCTATCGGCCCTAGGGCCTATATAAGCCTAGCCAAATGAGGTTCCCTGGCTTTTGCCACCCAAGAAAATTATTTTCCTGTGCCCCTGTCAAACAGAACCACAGCAATGATCCCTGGGGTGAATTTCCTGTTTCCCATCCAGTTGTCAAGATTTCTCTTAAAGAGGGCTAATGAGGAACTTTGCTTGACATGAATTGGTAGCCTGTTCCAGATCATGGGAAGTCTTTGGGACAGAAATCTATCCCTCGAGCATGTTCTGTTCATTGTGGTGACAAGGTTTAGATCCCTGGAGTGTGTGGCTCGGAGAGATTGGGATTTCTTTAAGTGTAGCATGCCCATCAGATCTGGGTTAGACATGGCTTTGTATGTTAGGCAGAGGTCACCTCTGAGTAGACGATATGTGACAGAGTACAGCTGGAGTATTTTGAGACAGTCTGCGTATGGCATCTGTTTGAGGCCGGTAATCCTCCTAGTGAGGGATTTCTGTGGCCATTCTAGTTGTTGCAGATGTCTTGCGAGGTACATGCCAAATTGGGTGTTGTACTCTATAATGGGTCTGATGAGGGATGAGTAGAGAGGAAAGATGACCGATGACCTCTCTTATTCTGGAGGAGAACCCCTTTGTGATGAGGTGTGCCACGTAGAAGGATTTCCTGACTACTGCTGTGATGTGATTATCTAAGGAGAGACAACTGTCCACCTGTGTCCCAAGGTCTCTTATCACACTTTCAGTGTTTAGTAGGCTACTGCCTATATGGTAGTTCATGGGTACGGTGTTTTTCCCAAAGGGGATGACAATGCACTTCTTGGCATTGAGCTTTAGGCCATGACTTTGACACCAAGCATCAGTCTCAATGAGGCCTCTTTGTAGAATATCCACATCCTTAGGCGAATCTATTATGACTCCTAGTTTGCAGTCGTCTGTGAATTTCATTAGCCAGAGACCAGCTGTATTAGCCTGGACTTCAGAGAAGTAGATACTGAACAGGAGAGGACCCAGGACCAAACACCGTGGTATTGTGCTTGTCACTGATCTGAAGTCGGACTTGGAGTCGGCTACTTTCACTGTGTGGGCCCTGTCAGTGAGCCAGTTGGCCTCCCATCTTGTGACATATGGATTTATGCCTAGTCCAGTGAGTTTATCTATAATACCACAATGGGGGATGGTGTCGAAAGCCTTGGCGAGGTCAAGATAGACTGTGTGCACCACCTTACCCTTGTCTATGGCTCTGGTGACTGCTTCAAAGAAGTCAATCAGGTTTAGGAGGCATGATCTACCTTTTACAAACCCAATAGGCCTTTGGGGTCTTGTTTCCACCTGGTGCTGCACCAGGTGGGTGCTCCCTGGCTTCCCAGTGTACATGTCCCCAAATTTCTGGAACACTGCATGGATTTCTCGAACCTGGGTAGGAGATAGCTGCTGGGACATTGCTACCCTTTCCACTGAGGTGTCAGCCCAAGCCTCACTAAGGAGATCAGTCCACAGATCTCCCTCAGACTACTCCTGCAATCCACTGCAAATGCTCAGCACAAGGGCCTCCCTATAATGGTAAGGTTTCATCATGTTAACATGGTACAATTTGTCCCCCTGCCATCTGCCTAGCACTTCCACCATGTAGTTAACATCACTTACCTTTGTTACCACCTTGTAGGGTCCCTCCCAAGCTGCTTGCAGCTTGTTGTGTCTGACAGGAATGAGAACCATTACCTGCTGTCCCACAGCTTACTGTCTAGCTTGAGTATTACTGTCATGTCACACCTTTTTCTGTTGTTGGGCTTTTGCCAGGTTCTCCTGGGCCAAGCCCATGAGTTCCCTGAGCCTTGTCCTGAGGTTTAGGACGTATGCCACAACAGACTCCTTGTGAGACTCACACTCACCTTCCCACTCATCTCAAATTAAATCTAGAGGTCCCCTCACCCTATGCCCATACAGCAATTGAAAGGGTGAAAAACCTATGGATTCCTGGGGAATTTCTCTGTAAGCAAACAACATATGGAGCAAATATTTGTCCCACTCCCTCTTAAACTGATCTGCAAATGCCCATAGCATGGACTTGATTGTCGAGTTTAACCTCTCAACAAGACCATTAGTCTGGGGATGGTAGGGGGTGGTCCTCATGTGCTTCACCCCACAGGACTCCCACAGACAAGCCAGAAGGTCTGACATGAAATTGGCACCTCAGTCAGACAGCATTTCTTTTGGGAAACCTACCCTGCTGAAAATCTCTAACAAAGCATTTGTCACCTTCTCTGCCTCAATGGAGGACAAAGCCACTGCCTCAGGGTATTGTGTAGCATAATCTACAACCACTAGGATATGCTTTTTCCCTGTGGAACTTGGGGTACTCAGAGGACCCACAATATCCATAGCTACCCTCCGAAATGGCTCTTCAATCACATGAAAAGGCATCAAAGGAGCTTTCACCATGTCTCCTACCTTGCCTACATTTTGGCACTGCTTACAGGTCCTGCAGTACCCTGTTACATCTCTGGAAATTCCAGGCCAATAGAAGTTTTGCATAAAACCCTCTTTGTACGTTTTATGCCCATGTGACCTGCAAAGGGAATATCATGGGCTATGGCTAGAAGTGCCAGATGGTAGGCTCTAGGCACTACCAACTGCTGTACTCTCTCACCTTCTAGCCCTCCCTCCAGGGTCCACTCTCTGTATAGTAACCCTTTGTCCCAGTATACAGATTCCCCCTTCCCTTGGGAATCAGGTGCCTCACTAGCAATCTGCCTCAGGCCTTCAATGTAGGGTCTGAGAGCTGAGCCTGTCTCAACTCTCTCCTTGTAACCCTTCCCAGCTCCCCTTCCACAGGACGTCTGGCATCCACGTACAGTGGTGCCTCACTGTCAGTCTGAGCATTACTACTCACCTCTAATTTTGCAGTTACCCTGTCCAAGGGAACATCAGTACCCACAAGCAGCTGTGGCTCACCTTCAGTCTCACTGCTACAGAGTAGCTCCCTCCCTGAAGTAACCACCCCAGCAGTTCTGGCTGCAAGTATGCAGCCTGTCTGGGTCTCTCCCAGGCTACCAGGCCCACATGCTTGTCCCTAGCTTCACTGAGTGTAACTGCATAAGTACATAGTACTGCCTCATTCAAATTCTTCCCTCTCAGGACATCTACAGGATGGTAGTTCCATACCCTGGTTGTCTCAAGACAACCCACTATTGGCATTTTGTCTTTCCCACTTACTGGCTCCCCACCCTTGGTTCCCCACCTTGCCTCTGTGGACACCTGTATGCCACATGGCCCCAATGGTTGCATTCAAAACATTTAACCTTAGCTCCTGGATGTGTACCTGGACTAGTGGTTTCCCTTGTTACTGGTGGATTCTGTTGGGGCAGTCTGTGCTGCCCACCACGGGTTCCTTTAGACCCAGGAGCAGTACTGGGAGTCACCTTCCTGTGCAGGGCCACCCTGCTGGCCAGGTATAGGTCTCCCTTTTTCCCCAATTCATCTGAAGTACCACATTGTCTATCAGCTAACCAAATCCTCATGTCCTCAGGCAAAGTGCTAAGGGCTTGTTCCCTCACCAAAAGGTCTGCCAGCCCTTCAAAAGTGGTGACCTGTCATCCACTCATCCAGCTATGAAAATAAGTGCTCAGTTCAGCAACATATTCACATACATTTTCATCTGCCTTGCGTCTATGCTCACGAAACATTTTCCTACACATTTCAGGTGTTAGCTTAAAACATTCTAACAGACATTTTTTACAGCCATATAATCAAAACAGACAGTGTCAGGCATTTGTGATATACAAGTTACAGCTTTCCCATGGAGTAAGGGGGTCAGGAACCATACCCAGAGCCTTTGGTCAACACTATACTGTTTGCATACCCTTTCAAACGTGAATGAAACTATCAAAATTATCTCCCTCTTTAAATTGTGGAAGAAATTTACTGACCTGTTGTGCTTCTGGGGTATAGTTATTCCCATTCCATTACCTCCATGACTTTGGTGAAGAGTCAGCATTTCCCTCTCATGCTTCCTCTAACGCTCCTTTTCTTTGGCTTCTGTCTCCAAATAACTGGCCTCCAACTCAAGTCTCTTTAGCTCCAGCTGGATTTTTAAGTCCACTGCAGAAAGGCTGAGCTGTCCATTCTCCGAGGATATTGTATCTCCACTGCCAGTCTGATTGTCCTTCGCAGAAAGATTGAGCTGTCCATTCTCAGAGGATATTGTATCTCCACTGCCAATTTGATTGCCCTACTGGATGCTGTTTTCTGATGCAGCTGTAACCAAGGCTGCAATCAGGTCTGCCATAGGTTTCCATGCACCAGTCCCCTAGCCTGGCACATCTCCATCAGCTGGCTCCTTGTCAGCTTTCCATACTCCTCTGCTGACATGCTGCCTGCTCACCCTGACTAACTAAGCTAACAAAAGAAATACAACAATTGTGATCTGAACTCTGAGTATACACTGCATGGCTGATTTAGAGTACAAAACACCTTCAGAGATTACTGTACATAAGCTACATGATTCACTCTACCCACACCACTGCAAACCACAAGTGAGGATATCTTATCCCAACCACTGCCAACCACAAATGTGAGGATATCTTATCCCAACCACTGCCACCACAAATGTGATGACCTTGCCCTGGCCCAGCAATCAAGGAGCCTCAGTCCTCACCACTAACACCAGGGAGGTCATCTCATATAAGAGGAAAGGATAACAAATACACACAGTAAAGTACACTTTCCCTTAAGTGCACACAGAGATCACAGTCAGTCCGGGCTGGTTGCTCCGTTGCTCTCCAGGTCCCCAATAAGACTCCCCACTGGCACAGCTATGGGGTCCAGATCTCAGCCTAGCTGGCAAGATAACCTCCAGTACCCTCTCTGTTCCACCAGTGCTTTGTGTCCCTGCCCAGGTAGCTGACACACCACACACACTTTGAGATAAGTATTTATACAACTTCACACACACTCCTGGGAAAGGATGACACAGATTCTCCAGTTGTGCCCCTTTACCCAGACTATACGGTAGTAATTTCTGCCACCACCAGCTAATACTTATCAACTACCCAAAGGCCCTTAAAAGGTTGTCCAATTATTACTGTGCAATATTATTATCCAATTGGTAATGTGACTAATCAGTCTAAGGCTTATTAGAGTGGCTTATTACAATAAACTCTGTAAATATGCAATGCACTCTAGAGCTTACTTATCTCTGTACAAACCAGCCACAGGTAAAAAGGTTTTAAAATATTTAATAATAAATAATTAAAACACAAGTAAATGCCACTACACCACAGTGATATCTAAGAGTTCTGAGATCACACAAAAACTTAAAACAATACAGTAGGAAAGTTCTGATATAACAGAAAAAACATTGTCTAACTTTCTTCTAAGTTCCTGGCTATTACTTCTAAGACACTACTTACTTAAGACAACAAGCAGATATCTGATAAGTGGGATATCAAGATCAAAATGCTCACAGTCTCTCTCTAAACAATAGTTTTTAAACTCACTAACAAACATCTTTGCTAGGCCCTCCCAAATTACATCATTTTGACACTTAGGTTTTCCCAGTATACATATTACATCATTTTGAGACTTAGTCTGGTGTTCCCAGGCCAACAAACTGCCTTATTTAGCAATCTAACACCCGCTCAGGAAACTACAACAATAAAAGACATTTCACTCTTGCAATTATTCCTTAAGTTAAGACAATAGAAAGAATGTGTTCAGCCAGCCACTTCGGCACCACTATTTAGATATTTTTAACTTCAAAGAACATTTGAAATGCTTGGCTTAGTTTTTCTTACAACAGGTGGCGATGTTGCTACAATCTTGAAGTTCACATTTTCCAGTGTTTTCTTTCATTTAAAAACCAAGGCTGTATTTTACATTTATATTTCCAAATGATAGAATTATGTATCAAATTCTATTTGACTAGGCTGGCAGCTTTTGTCCATCTTTCCCAGTCTTCACAATAACAACTATGCAGAGCTACAAATTGAATGCATTACTGTGATTATTTACCATGCCTGCATACTGTTGTAAATAAAGTGAGCTATCTTTTGAGTAAAGAAATTCACAACTCAATGAAAGGATTTCAGTTCTGCAGTTTCATCTTTTGAAATGTGGCAGGTCACAGAGCAAGGCAGAGCTGGTCACTATACATTTTTACATGGTTTTGTACCTGGAAATATAGGTTGAACGCTGTAGGTACCATTGTCACATGGATGAGTCAGATGGCCTGCTGGTGTTCCCTGAAAATGTCACAAGCAATACACAATCTTCAATGAAAATGTATCTGGTAGGATCAACCAGTGTTTAACTACACACCTGTAAATTTCCCCTACTGCTACTTACATTGGTATATATCATCATTGTCACACAAAACAAATATATATTTATGCTACAAATGCTTGTTGTATGCAATGGTATATTAATGGTGACAACAGCTCGATTCAGACCACATGATAACACCAATTGTAAGGTTTTAATACTTTGAAAGCTGCATACATTTTTACTAATTATTGCCACAATCCATATTCCTGACTTGCATCCTCATTGTTAATTACCATAACACAATGTAATGATTCCCTACAGCTTCCTGCACACTTCTGCTCAGTAGAAGTGTTCACTCACTCACCTAACTTGACAAATCCACATGCATTCTCTAAGGTGTCCATGGGAACATGGCGGTAAGACTCACTACAGATGCCCCACATTGCTTGTAGCTGCATATCAGTATGGGTGATTAGTGATGGAGTGGCAGTTAATATTGGTGATAAATCACAACTAATCAGTTTGAGTAGGACTACATCTATGTAGCAGTTTACTGTACATACAAGCCTGGTTTGGCACCTATGTCACTAATGGACACAGGCAACCTGTAAATGGTTCATCTCCCAGGCCCCTGCTTGTAAAGGTTTCATCTTGAAACCCTGCTTACACTTATCAAGGGTATCAGAACTTGTCAGAGATTTGGGATACATGGCTAGACTTAAAAAGGCCCTTGTGGTCGTTAGCCTAGTAAACACTTAGGAACCTATGAACCTATGTGGGGATATTTCCCGAACTGCAAAAGCCGCAGTTATACAGACTATCTACTTTAAGTAATGCAGAAATATGAACCTCACTTTATTCCCATACTACGTAATATCAAAGTTTATGAGCACATTAACTACCTTATAAATCTACTTTTGTAAATAGTTGCACTTATTTCACTGAAGCTTCCATTGCTGATGTATGGCACAATTCCTTTGTTGACATAATATTTAACAGTATAAAGGTATGTGTACCTAATATATTGATGCAGGATTATATCTTGTAACGTACAGCAAAATGATAGTTATAATAACATTTACCTGAAATGAAAGGCAGCAGCATTTACAAAATAAGACACCTGATATAAAATCATTATGTTTCACTTGGTATTACATAGAAAGAACAGATTTATGTTGTTGTTTAAGAATGTTGCAAATGTAATTTTTTTCATTCATACATAGCTGTATCTAATTCGCGGTGGTGGTGCTGCGGTAGCATAGTCACCTCACAGTAAGACGCTGTCCGGTTCGATTCTCAGCCAGAGCGTCTTCTTAGACGTAAACTTAGATCTTGCTAGTTCTCTTCTCTCTTGCACTTTAACTAGCTTATTCACCTAGCACTTCATCAGGCTTGTAGCAATTATTGTAGCACACATAAGTGCTATCAGCACTAGCTGTCCTATAAGGAAACAGCTCCAGTACTTAGCAATGATGACCATCCCTCTTGGCATGTCTAAAGGTCAGTTCCCGGTGCTTCCTCCTATTAACCTGGTGAACTTGGGCATTCTGAGGCAGTGTAGCAACTGCCTCATGTACACAGACAACCCTCTCCTCTTACCTCCCAACACTCAGACTTGTGAGAAATTGGAAGCCATGCACTCTCCAGCCAAGACCGGAATAGCTGGTCAAGAGGGAAAGGTCAACACCTGCACCACATCACATGGAACACATGTACAGCATAGACCTCCAAGACAGAAACGCACTCGACCACCACAACACAGCACAAACCACAAGACACATAGCTCACCTACACAGTGTGCCCCTCAACCTAAGCCCCTAAGGCAAAACAGCTTGCCCAATACAATAATCATAGGTGACTCAATAGTGAGGCACACTGATGTCCCAGCCACTAGGTTGAATAAGGAGAAGGTAACAGTCACCTGTCTATCAGCTGCCAGAATCCGACACATAACATATGCATTCAGGTCACTCCACAAGTACAAGTATGACTCTAGCATTGTCCATGTGGGTGTGAATAACCTGAGATGCACCTCATTTTTTTTTTTTTTTTTGTTTTACAAAGCTGATTACTGCTCTAACATGCTTTATTCGGGTTTCTCGCTTTTAGGAATTCAGAAGTGATATAACTTACACTATTCTGTAATGTATGTTAATAAAATACTAATTGCTGTCGAAGAAACTGGTCACAGCTTTAACCTTTTAACTGAAGACACATTTTCAACATTTGTTGCAGAGTTTTATTAAATTTTTCTACCAGACCAGTACAAGTTGGATAACAGTTAGAAGGCATGATGAAAGACAATCCACAGCACAGAGTTCAGGAAAGCCAAATGTTATAATTTCTTGTGGTATAATTCCAAGCTATATTTTTTAAATGAACAGCTTCAGTATACTTGTTAATATAATAAACCATTACAAGGATGTATTATCAAGTCTTATCCTCATGGAAGGATTTGGTGGCATTATAAATTATTTAAATCAGAGTTTAAGGCTTCAGGGAATATATTTCCTGACATTGTATACTCGTACTACAAAGGAATGTGGTATATATATATATATATATATATATATATATATATATATATATATATATATATTTTTTTTTTAATTTCATGTTAGCGGAATCCTGTGGTAGAAAACCTTAGGCATTATTTCTAGCTCTGTGGCTTGACAAGGGACATCCATCTGCTGACTGGATCGTCATTTCTCAGTAAAAGTTAGACAGAAATTTAGTATTACTTTCTAAAGAACATTTAGTGTGAAATTTATAGTTACTTCAAGTTGTCAAAACAATAACAAATATACAGTTTTGATGCCCCCCCCCATGTTCACAGATGTAGCTTTGCCTACATGCACCCTTGCTAAATAGTGATGCTTACTACTTTCATAGCTCAGCATTCAACACTCATATCCCTGTTCAGAGAGTTGGTCTCATACTTAAAGATGAGGTAGAAGCAGACTTTGTATGTTTAATGTTTTTGCACCACTTACCTGTACGGGGTTATTTTATATACATACACAAAAATAAATATACATATATATATATATATATATATATATATATATATATATATATATATATATATATATATATATGGGTCTACCTGACATCATCGACAGCGGAAAACACCGACAAGCGAATCGCGAGCACCAGAAGATCGACAAGCAGAAGACCGACGCGATGGATGAAAACACCGACGCCGAGGATGCCGACATGGGAAAAGGCTGTGTAAGTATGCGGTAGTGACGGACGTTAGGGTGCCAGTAAGGTAAGTGTGGATATTGACGGTCTGTGGGGATAGGGGTGGGTTAAGTGAGTTAGGGTTAGGGCGCGGGTTAGGTAAGTGTGTGGTAGTGATAGTGTTTGGGTTAGGGGTGGGTTAAGTGAGTTAGGGACTGGGTTAGGTAAGTGTGCAGTAGTGATAATCTTTGGGTTAGGGGCGGGTTAAGTGAGTTAGGGTTAGGGCGCGGGTTAGCTGAGTATGCGATAGTGATGGACCTTAGGGTTAGGGTTTGGGTTAGGGTTGTAGATAGTTGTGTATGTGTGGTTTAGTGTGAGTTTGTAGGGATTTTGGTGTGCATTTGTTGTGTGTGTGGTTTTTGGACAGGGGATGTGTTTTGTTTGTTGATTGTTGTTATTGTGGTGTGTGCAGTGTATGAGGTTTCGTGTTTGTGTACCGTCGGTTATTTCGTTGTTGGGCATGTGAGGTTTCATGTTTTTGCACTGTCGGTTATGTGGTGTCAGTAATTTCGTTGTCGGTGTTCTGGGGTTTCGATTATGTCAGGTAGAACCATATATATATATATATATATATATATATATATATATATATATATATATATATATATATATACACACACACACACACACACACACACACACACACACACACACACACACACACACACACACACACATATATATATATATATATATATATATATATATATATATGTGTGTGTGTGTGTGTGTGTATATATATATATATATATATATATATATATATATATATATATATATATATATATATATATATATACACACTCACACACACACACACACACACACACACACACACACACACACACACACACACACACACACACATATATATATATATATATATATATATATATATATGTGTGTGTGTGTATATATATATATATATATATATATATATATATATATATATATATATATATCTTATGATATTACAGATTGTTAAAGATCTGGAATTCAGTCTGTCCCTGAATACCCTGTGATAAATAGTTTACCTGTTTGTAGTTAACCTCTCTATCAATCCTAATGCTATCTACTGTTGCTGTAACCCCAGAATGCATATCATGTCATATCATAACATATCCTATCCTATCATATCATACCATATCACAGCATATCATATCATATTTGTCAGTTTTTGTTTATGTTGACAAACTAAATCATCCATACATGGATAAAACTGAGTATGAAATTCTTTACACTGAACATGTTGCAATACTTGACAATGACATCTAACTTCATGGATACATTTTTAATCATGTGTAACTAAGCCATTGTTAAGTTTCCCTGTTTTACGTCATTTATTTATTTTATTTTATTTTATTTTATTTATTTATTTATTTATTACATTTGTTTACCAGGAAAGTCCACTGGGCCTAAAAGAGATCATTTTCAGTGGAGGCCCGGGGAGAAAAGCTCCGACAAGAACATAGATACAGAAAAAAAAATAAACATTAATTGTTTCAGAAGTAGAAACAGTGTTACACATAGTGATTACAGTAATATATAAATAATGTATACATAAAAGCAGTAACCTAGCTGGTTTCATTTTAGTAATATATACAGAATACATACATAAAAGCAGGAATTTAGTTGGTTTGCCAGATGATTTCAATCAGAGAGGTATAAACAGAGATATATTCATCAGCATTATTGTACAGTATAAACAGAAATATATTAATCAGCATTATTGTACCAGTACCAACAAGTGATGAAAAAAATACTAAATATGGAGAAAGTACCAGTCACTAGTAGTAAAAAGCATAGGAACTTAGTTATAATATAAGGAGTAGGAAGAGGTTAGGGTATAGAGCAGGTACAGAGCCAGGAAGAGTTGAGATGATTTTTCAGTATTTGTTTGAAGGTGGTGGTGCTGCCTGTGTTTCTTATAGAAGGTGGAAGTGAGTTCTATAGTGCGGAGACAGTGAAGGAGTAATGGAGTTGACCATCAGGTAAGGTGGGCTTTTTTACTTTTAGAAGTAGATGCTTTTCACACTTTAGTTCCCTGCTGGACTGGTATTTGACAAGTAGAGTTGAGAGATCAGGACAGTCTGTGGGTCTGTAGATTATTTTGTGTGCTGTAGTTAGTTGGGTGAATGAGAGATGGTGGGGGAGTTCCAACCAGACTAATTATTTATATACTATACAATGCACATGTTTACACATTTTGTTTTTCAAAGAAAAATGTTTCTACACAAGTTTTCATTATGTAAGTTACATTTATCCATATGAAAACATATTTCCAGTGTGAGAACATTTAAAAACAGGACATTGGTCAATATATGCGCATAAGAACATGACAATTTTCATCCTTATTCATATGAATACACTGCCCACTTACTTTCCTTTGTTTAAAGCATTCCATTCAATTAAATCCTAGACAGGTTGATTGTAAGAATACTCTGCTATTAGAGTAGCACAAATAGGTGAGATATGATGGTACTCACTGACAAAAATGAAATGCAATGTAAGCATTAATGCATTTTGCTAAACATATATTCAATGCAGTTTTGTCAAACAGAATGTAGTTGAATTTCTATGCTTTGTTGTGTTTTACTGTGCTGTATGCTACCCTATCACTAATAAGATGTTATAATTAGTTTTTAATCATTGGTCGTTCCATTCTTTGTAATGAGATTTGATTAACTCAAGTCTATTTATCTGATAAATAGCAATCACGACAGTTTAATGTGCTGCTAACTGGAAGAAAAATCTAAGAGTTTGGCAGCTTGTTGTTTGTTTCCTTATATATGTATATATGCATGTATGTATGCTTGCCTATGTGTTTGTTTATCAGACGTTTATGTGGATGCCCACTATAGCCTGCTAGTTTTTTTTTTTTATTCTCTTGCTAGTAAGTTTCTTTGCATTCCTGGATGGAATGTCCTACTGCTGAACAGTTGCATTTTGTATGTTCCAAAAATCCATCCTACTTTAGATTGTAGGAAATTAATCATCCTGTGTTGTTTTTCTGGAATTGTTCTATTTGTAATGTGAAAGTGACTGAGCAATAACTGCTTCTGTTTAAAAAGTCAGTATTAGTATTTAAATTAAAAGTTTAGGTAACTTACTAACTGATGAAAAAGAAACTGATTGTGCCGTGAATAGAGTATAAACTTCAATTGTGCCATGAGCAGAGTATAAACTTTGTGCCGTGAGCAGAGTATAAACTTTGATTGTGCCGTGAGCAGAATATAAACTTTGTTTGTGCTGTGAGCAGAGTATAAACTTTGATTTTACCATGAGCAGAGTATAAACTTTGATTGTGCCGTGAGCAGAGTATAAACTTTGATTGTGCCGTGAGCAGAATATAAACTTTGTTTGTGATGTGAGCAGAGTATAAACTTTGATTGTGCCATGAGCAGAATATAAACTTTGTGATGTGAGCAGAGTATAAACTTTGATTGTGCCATGAGCAGAATATAAACTTTGTTTGTGATGTGAGCGGAGTATAAACTTTGATTGTGCCGTGAGCAGAATATAAACTTTGTTTGTGATGTGAGCGGAGTATAAACTTTGATTGTGCCGTGAGCAGAATATAAACTTTGTTTGTGATGTGAGTAGAGTATAAACTTTGATTGTGGCATGAGCAGAGTATAAGTAGTAGCATCAGCAAAATCTGTGAAATCATACAATGAATTCTCATTGCTATTCAAAAATAATCATGCTACCTGGACAGCTCAAACAGTATTCCCCTTGTAAATCAAGCATATGCTAACTGAAAAAAGTCCGGATGCTGAAGTACCATTGAGCAGCCAGACTTTCTGTTGGTATATGCTGATGGACATAGCAAAATACAAGAAAAATCTGGTACAGTCTGCAAAACTAAACAATCAAGGTGTACCAGATTTTCCTTGCATTTCTTTCCAGTCCCTCAGAATTCTCTGGAGTTAAAAACAAAATACGAAAAACAGCAATGGAGATTCTGTCTTCCCCAGTGCTTCTCCTACACTGTACTGAAGTATTGTGCAAGTGTAGGAAAGTAAGTCCCATACACAGGTGCTGTATCTCAGTAAACAAGGAAAATGTGAAGGAACACTACAGCACCATTGTACAAACACATTATTTAAGAAAGGTAAGCAATTTCTTTCTTAAATAATGTCACTGTATAATAGTAATAATCCACTCCTGGGTGTGGGTATATCAGGATTTACCCTTGGTTGTCTTTTGTCCTTGTGATCAAACCACACCAACCGTGGGTAAATCCTGATGTACCCACATCCAGTTGTGGATTACTGCTTAAATATTTGATAGACATTTTAAAATGAATACAAAATTAATCTTAAGGAAAATATAATTTTTAAGACTGTCATTCATGCATGTGATTAATATTCAGTATTATACTGTATGACAATAGCAAATTATGATACAACTGCACATTTTAATTGCTTCATTGTGATGTACCATATAGTGGAAGATTTGGGGGACTGATTGGCAATTCATATGGTTGGAAATTATGCTAAATTTCCTGCCAATATGGATTCAAGTGACCAGGGCCAATTTAATCCCATATATGTATAACTGAAAAAAAGGCTGATATTGAACAAAACAGAACAGAAAACTATCACTGAGTGTTTTAAATTGTATTTCATTCTTGACTAAAAACTGTCATCATGAACAACAAATATACTGGTACGAGACAGACATGTCTAACTATTTTGCTATTAAAATGATGATGTCTGCCTTTTTTTATTATTGCCAGACTGTGTAACTAAATGCTGAATCCAGGAGCAATTCTACTTTTTCATAAATGCCTACAACTATCACACCTCTTTGCTATGTATCACTTTCATTTTTTTTCTTTCTAGCCCATCCTATTTGTAAAAAAACTAATAACATATCATTTCCAGATAATCCTTCATATTCAAATTCTTATTACAAAACATTTCATAACAGCTCTCTTTCTAGATAAACCAAATACATGATATTTTCACCATGTTCATTTTTTCCTTTCCATATTCTTATTCATTCGAGTCATGATAAATTCTGTAAAAAATCATATCCATTTTCATGTTTCCAATATTTCTTGCTTAAGCAGTTTTGCTATACTTTCTCAGAAACATTTTTTTTCTACCACATTCAGTGAATGCATGCATGCTTCATTTTTCAGCCTTACATCTCTGAACATTTCATAGACACGTAGATCCTTACATTCATAGCTATTCCAAGGCCACTGAGTGTCTTGACTATTTTCACTTTGCCAGTTCACTCCCTCAGGCTACACATCCTTTCTCCAGGATGACAGTACCATTCAATAATGGAGTCAATTTGTGGATACCTAGCTAGTCATCTAGTTTATCCTTAAAGGACAATATTGAGTCACACTGCTTAACATGCAGGAAAAGTTTATTACAGAAGATTGTGTGTTGGCATAATCATGTCCTCCAACCAATTGCCTGTATGGAGTTCTCCCTATGTTTCTGTAGGATTACTCCCATCTCTCAAAAACATGCTGAGTGTTCCCACCTCAAAACTCACCCAGTAATGAAGTTGTGGGTAGCAGCACAAACTCTAGATGTTGCCTATAAAGGGGAGGAGTTGTCTATATCAACCGCTTTGGGCATTAACTCTGGTGTGTAGTATCCTCAAGATAGAAGAACATGGATCACAAACTGGGTGCCATGTCAGGGTTAGTCACTCAGTGGTGTAAAAATTGTCTCTAGGTGATTTGAACGTATTGACTAATATCTCCAAAATGGGCATGGGTAGTTATCAGTGATAAATACGTTGAGGACCTGGTCTACTCTGAACTATGCCAGGGAAACATGCTAATGGTGGGAGGGGTGTATGTGCCCTTATTGACCAGTGTATGGCCACCATAAAGCCCAGTGGCCCTGGGTCAATAAGCTGCTAGTCAGTCTGTATCTAGTTGCCCAGCTTGGGTTACCTGGGATAGCTCTGTTGATTGAAAGCTGAATGCAAAACCAATGAAGCTGCTAAAATGAACTAAGAATTGCTGCACTCACTGGAGGTTCACTGACAGAATGCAGTTTGGAAGTAGATGACTTAATAGTGAGGAGGAGGCAGGACATCCTGTGTAACGAGGAGACAAGATGGAAAGGTAGGGTAGCAAAGTCACTTGGCTTGGGATCCAGACTCTAGTACTCAGGAGGAGGAAAGACTAGAAATGGGGTGGGCATTCAGTTGTGAGAGAGGCTTCAGAAGACAGTGAGAGGTGTCATCAGAATCAGTGACAGACTCATGCCACTCAGACTACAGTGTAAGGATAGGGCACTGTTCATAATCTCAACATATACCCTACAACAGAGTTGTGGTAGTTAGGAAAAGAGTGCATTCAGACAGTCATTTCAGGACCTACTAGATAAATCAGGACAACATGAATTGGTGTTGATAATGAGTGATGTGAATGCACATATTGGGATAGATAGAATGGGATATGAGGACGGCCTAGGACTACATGGGTGGGGTAACAGAAATAAAGAAGGAGAGGCCATTCTATACTTCTGTTGGGCAAATGGCTTGGTGGTGACCAACACGTGGTTCAGCAAGATAGATAGTCTGAAGATCACATACAAGAGTAGCCAACATGCAACTCAGGTAGACTTCCTCCTAGTAAAGAAATGGCACTGGAGTAGAATTAGTGACTTCAAAGTCATCCCCAGAGAAACAGCCTGTCCACAGTATAAACCCCTGGTTGCCACAATAAGCCACAAGCAGTGGTCAGAGAAAGCTCTGACATCAACAGAGACTAGGTTGAAGACATGGAAGTTGACTGGAGAGAAAGCATCCAAGTTCAAGTAATTACTCAGGCTCTAACACTTCAAGAAAAAGATGAAATAGATGAATTTGAAGAAGAAGAATTTCAAAGCCTCAAAACAGTATGTGTGAAGACTATAGAACACATATGCAGGTGAGCCAGATATGGAAGCAAGGAACATAAGGAAAGGTGCTGGTGGGATACAGAAGTCCAGGAAGTCATCAAAAGAAAGGAGTGCAGGAAAAATTGAGAGATAGAAAAGATGGACCAGGCTAGGAAGGAATACTGGTTTGCTAACAAAGAGGCTAAGAGGGGAGTTGTAATAGCAAAGAACAAGGCATCAGAGGCACTCTAATAGCATCTGGAAAGTGACTCATTAAATGGCACAAGGCAAAGACAGAAAGATAAAGAAGATAGAAAAAAACACCCTTCATAAGGGATGCCAGCAACAACCTGTTCACCAGCCTACAGGACATCAAAGGCACCTTCAGAATCTGTACTACTCCAAACACAGCCTGCATTGAAAGAAGAGGAGGAGCCCACCCCAGAAGAAGTAAAAACAACACTGAGGAAAATGAAGTCAAGGCAAGCAGCAGACTCAGGAGGGGGTCACATCAGATATGATAAAGATGTTGTGTGAGATAGGGGAGAAATGGCTCCTGAGAGTACTCATAGCAGTGTGGAGATAAAGGCAAATCACAAATGACTGGAGAATAAGCATACTAGTGCCACTGTTCAAGAACAAGGGGGGCATTCACAACTATGGGCAATACAGAGGTATCAAACTCCTGTCACATTGCATGAAAGTCCTGGAGAGGGTGATTGATAAATTAATTTGAAGAGTAGTAGAAAGTAAGATGAGTGATGAGCAGCTTGGATTCAGATCAGGATACAGCATGACTGGCCCAATGTTTGCAGTGAGGCAGATGGTTGACAACAAGCTAGAGATGAGGAAAGGCTCCAATTGGACATTCCTAGGCTTGAAGAAAACATATGACAAAGTCCAAAGAAAGCTGCATTAGGCAGTCTTGTAATGGTGTGAAGTCCCAGAAACATTGGTAGAATTGGTGCAGACCATATACAAAGACTCAATGACTTAAGTAAGAACAGTGTTTGGACTCACAGTGGAGTTCCCAGTGGAAGTGGGTGTGCACCAGGGTTCAGCTCTGAGCCCACTTCTGTTCACACTGGTGATGAATTTACATTAGTAAATAGGTCAGAGAGGAAAGATTAACAAAGTTGCTGTATATAAACGCTGTGGCATTACAGACAGACTCTGAGCAAGAACTTCAGCAAAGGGTAGAGGAATAGAATGCAAAACTGAAGACACATGGGTTGAAACTGAGTACAGAAAAAAACAGTTGTAATGGCAACAAATGTGGGAAATCAGTAGAATCTGAGAACTGAGATAGAAGGGAAAGTAGCAGAACAGGTTAACAGCTTCAAATATCTGGGAGGGGTGGTTGAGGAGAAAGGAAGTCTGAATGAGTAGGTCAAAGCTAGAATCAGAGAGGCTGCAGCCAACTGGCAGTGATTGTTGGGGTAATGTAAGACAAAAGAAAGACATAGAAGCTGAAAAATAAGGTGCACAAAACAGGGGTGTGACCAGTACTACTGTACTGTGCAGAAAACTTGGCAATAAAGGTAGAGCAGCTGAGGAAGCTAGAGGTCATGGAGATGAACTGCCTTAGACAGGTGGTAGGATGCACACTGTGGGACAAATGAAGTAATGATGACATCAGAGCAGGAGCCAAAGTAGCTCTAACTGCAGACAAGGTCAAAGAGAACAGATTTCAGTGGTTCATGCAGATGTGCAGGAAAGCAGAAGACAATCTGGTAAAGAATATTTGGGACAGACAGGAAGATGGCAAGAGTAAATGAGGGTGTCCAGCATAAAGGTGGCTGGATTGTGTGACAGAAGACCTGCAATAGTCAGGTATGAGTGTTCAGGAATGTAGTAGAGTGGTATTGAATTGATAGAGCTGACACAACACTTTGATCCTATATAAAATATGGGGGTAAAGGGGGAGTAATGATGAGTATGTTTGTGGGGCTGTGGGTTGTAAAACTGTCTCTCCACCATGTTTTATGTATCTGTTGGTGAAGATATATGTCCTTGGTTCCAGTACTAGTAGAGATATTGGATTTGTAGAGAAACAGGAGGTACAGGACAATTGGATCTCTAATGGTGCAGTAAATGAATCAGAGATCTCCCTCAAAGGTGTGTAAGACATTGAATAAAGAAATAAAGTTTCCAGCCTCTTTTGGTAGCTCAGTGACTTTAATCCTATGATCATTTTGGTTAGGAACCATTGGAATCATTCTAATCATCTGATATGTTTCATGAGATACATCCTAAAGAGGGGGGAGGTATAGCTGATAATTGGCCTGATCAATGCTAAGTGCAAGGGAATGATTATCTCTTTCGAACTTGATGACATTCCTTTGATAATTAGCTAGACTAAATAAAAGGATTTCCTGACAAACATTGTCAGATGATGGCCAAAACAGAGGGCGCTATCAACCCTAGTACCTAAATCTCTAATTAGATTTCCCTTTGTAGAGGTATGTTGCATTTGCAGTATGATTGGGGAAGGTGTTAAGCACTTAGTTTGAGCCTCTTTATTAGTAAACTAACACTTTACTAGGGAAAGTTCATTCTGGAGGGTTTGGATGATATGGGCTGACTTAACAGCAACTCCTCATTTCTGACAACAAACTCATGCTTTAAAAGATGCTTAGGTTTTTTTTTTTGGATAGGCTTAACAGTATACCATTTAGAGAAGATGTTATATTTGTTACAATGGATTTCATGGATTTGTTTGTAGTTATACCACATGTCGAGGACAAGGAATGGTTTGGGAATCCCTATTGGATTATGAATGTTTGAAACAAAAGGACCTCAGATTAATTAGTGAACTCATGGAATTAATTTTAAAGAACAATTTTGTCTTTTCTGAAGAAGTTTACAAGCAAATGAGTGGACTGGCTATGAGGGCGGTTTGCACCCCTATATTTGCCAACCTGGTGCTGTTGACTTGGGAATGTAAATTCATTTTGAACTTTCCTTATTTTAATTCTTGTTATTTATATAGTCATTTTTAGATGATATTTGCATCTTGTGGGTTGGTGAAACAGATGATCTGTGCATTTTTTTGAATATATACAATATTCTACCTCATTTTTTTTAGATTTACTTACCAAGTACATGAAAAGACCGCGGTGGTGGTGCTGCGGTAGCGTTGTTGCCTTACAGTAAGATGCTGTTTGGTTCAATTCTCAGCTAGAGCGTCTTCTGCATGGAGACATGCATGAATGGGCGTACCTTCGTTGAAGGTTGTGTGTCAGGGCTGGTAACTCGGCACGTAAAAATCAACTACCAATCATTAGCGGACTGGAGTTCTGCTGTGGCGACCCCTAACCGGGAACAGCCAAAAGACACAACAACAACAACCAAGTACATGAAAGCAAACTTCAATTTTTGGATGTCTCTAGTAATAAGGATAGGGAGAGTAGGAAGTATAGTTCTAAAATATTTTACAAAACAATTTTTTCCAGCTCATATTTACATTTTGCAAGTGAACATCCTCTATTTCAGAAGAGGAATATTGTAAAAGGGAAACTCATCCAGGCAGCTCAGATGACCTCTGAGTATATTGAATTTTTGAAAGAATGTGAATTTATTACTGAATTATTTTTGCAAAGGGGTTATTCAAAAGATTTGCTGTTATTAAGGAAGAAGTGATTAAAGTGTGGGTCATTAAATATGCTCCTATAATTGGATAAGGTATTTTTCCAAAACAATGTATATAGAATGGTGGACTGCAAATGAATACAAGGAATATGATGCACTTTAGCAAAGCCTTATATTTGGAATACAGCCCAGATTCTAAGTTAGTCAAATATATTATTCTCAAATATTGAAATATATTTAGTTCAATCCCTATCACTTTAAAAGTGTTCTCTAAAACACCAATAATTGCATATAAAAAGGTAACAACTTTAAAGAAATTTATGAAAACAATTTCATACATAACAGTACATCAAGTAGAACTCATGTTGGTAACTTCAAGTGTGATGCTTGCAAACAGTATCTGTACATAGCAAACATGAGTGAATGCTATTCAACAGCCCAGGATAAATATCTTGAAGTTATTAAGTACTACAATTGTTCTAGTAGAGATGTTTTATATATTGCTACATGTAAGCTTTGTCAGTACTTGTACATTGTTAAAACAGAAAGACTCCTAAGGAAACAAGAATATGAACATCTGTATGAAATTATAAAAGGCGTGGAAATGAATGCCCTGTTTAATCATATTAGGTGCTGAGTGAGTAGTGGGTTTTTATTTTATATACTTGAACAAGAATCTTTAGACCCACAAGGAGGTCAATGGGAGACTAGAACTGAGTACCAGGAACTGTATTGGTAACTATTGCTTGGGGTGACTATTCCACCTGATTTGAATGAACAAGTCTCTACTGGACCAGTGGTAAAAATGAGGGCAGCTAGATTGTAAACTTAATGATAGTCAAATGGTAGCATTTACTTAGGTTCATAGGTTCATGGGTGGGTACTAGGCTATTGGCCCTAGGTCCTATATAAGCCTATCCAAAAAGGTACCCTGGCTTTCGCCACCCAAGAAAATTATTTTCCTGTGCCCTTGTCGGGCAGAGCCACAGAATTGATCCCCGGGGTGAATTTCCTATTTCCCATCCAATCATCAAGACTTTTCTTGAAGAGTGCTAATGAGGAGCTCTGTTTGACATAGGTAGGTAGTCTGTTCCAGAGTATGGGAAGTTTCTGGGACAGGAATCTATTCCTCCAGCATGTTCTGTTTATTGTGGTGACAAGGTTTACGTCCCTACAGTGTGTAGCTCGGAGGGAGTGGGATTTCTTTAAGTGGAGCATGTCCAACAGCTCTGGGTTTGACATAACTTTGTATGTTAGGCAGAGATCTCCTCTGATTAGGCGATATGCGACAGAGTAAAGCTGGAGTTTTTTTTAGATGGTCTGCGTAGGGCATTTGTTTGAGGCCAGTAATCCACTTTGTGAGGTATTTCTGTGGCCTCTCCAGTTGTTGTAGACGTCTTGTGAGGTACATACCAAAATGCTTACTTATTTACTATGCTTATTTATTTACTATGTATTATGAAAAGTTTTGTGATACTTTACTTGGTGACTGCATGAAAAATGGTAGATGACTTTGTATTACAGTAACATTTACTATTGACCATTAAGTCATATCATCTGATGTTGATTTAGACCACATTTTACTGAATCAAACTGAAATTGATTTCTGCATTGTAAACATATTTTTTACCAATTTTTAACAATTATATTGACATTCATGTACTTTTTATATTGTCCCATAAACTTTATGCACTTTCAAAATATACACTCTGAGTCAGTTTTTAATGGTGTTATTTTAGTTTATGAAGTTATTAACTTGTAGAAGCAAATAATTAAGTAATTAATTATTTTGACCAATGAGATAAGTTGGCAATATATATATTTATTTATTTATTTTTATTTTTTTTAGTTTACTTAACATTTGTTTACCGGGAAAGTCCAACTTGGAATAAAGCCAATCTTCAGCGGAGGCCTGGGGAGAAACGCTCCAGACGCATGTCTTTGAAACAATTTAAATAATTGTATTGGGGGTTTTATTCTTAGCTCTGATGAAGTGCTATGTTGGAGAGAGGATGCAAATGCTTAATTTTTCAAAGTTTTTTCTGAGCTTGGATTTGGTGTTTTTTGAATAGTATTTTGAATTATTTTGAACTTTTGAGCTATTTTCTACTTTAATGCTCTGGTTTACAGTTCTGCTTTTTGCAGGATTCATTTTGGTTATTAGCTCATTATTCCTGCATTACCACAAGTTTTTTTTTTTTTTTATATGAAGTGACTTAACAGCAACCTCTCATTTGGAATCATTTGTAAACCAACCACACAACTTAGCTCTTTGTTTGGAGATCTTAGAAGTAAATACTATCAAGGAGATGTCACCTGCAACTCACATGAAGGCCTTGGCCAGATCAAGATACACTGCATTTAGTGAATAACCATCATGTTTTGCCTTCATAATCCTTTAAAAGAAATTTACCAGACTAAATAGACAGGATGTTCCCTCCACAAAACCAAACTGTTGGGTGTCTATTCTAACAAGACTCTTGATGTCACAGTTTATGATATTTATAATATGCTTCATGGTTTTGCAGAAGACGTTTGTAAGGCTGATTAGTATGTAATTACCCAGGATGGTCTTAATACCACCCTTACAGAGGGCATTACAACTACAGAGGATAACTTATCACAGACAAAACCAGTAGTAAACCTAAATGGTTTGAGGAGAGTGTCTGTAATGACATGTTTAACATTATTAATTTAGCAATCAGCAATTTTGTCAAGACCCATGCTTGAAGTATTTTTGGCCTTGGTTATCACTTTCAGTAAATGATATTTATATATAGTTTGTGTAGTATGGGATTCAGAAATGTTGGCTTTTGAATAGAAGTCTCAGGGGTGAAGATGGCACTAAATTTGTTAGCAAGGATACTGACAGTATCAGTTGGGTCAGAATATGAGGCCCTATTATAAATAGGTTCTGAGCAATCTAGGGTGTTGTTTTTTCAGTTTTTTAACATAGGTAAAGAAGGATTATATTTATCTGTAGCTTCAGAGTCCAGAATACATTCATAGGCTTCTTTATTGGAACTCATAGTGTTAAGTTTTTTTTTTTTATATAATGTTTTTGATATTACCCTTGAGAAGATGGATTCTGGATCTCCTAAATAACTTAGTTTCTTTCTTTTGTTGTTAGTTTATTCATGGTGGTGGACCACCAGGATGGTTTGTTTTTGAATTCCCATGATACTTGGTTCTGGTAGGGACTTCTAACTCTATGCATTTTTTTAATGGGTGTAGAATTTCTTAGTGAAGCTTGCTGCTGTATTAAGGTCAGAGGAGGTGCAATAATAACTGAATTTCTATATTTTGTCACACAGTAGGTTAAGGTTGGCATGTTTGTAGTCCGTAAACTCATGGAAGTTTACTCTATGCATTTGGGAGTTTAAAGGAAAAGGTCACAAGTTTATGGTCAGAGTTCAATGAGGAAGGAGATACCAGAGGAGTAGTGTAAGAGGCTGGTCATATTATTAAGAATCAGGTCAAAATGCTATGCTGTGTAGCAGGTTTATTTACTAGCTGCTAAATGGAATTTGTTTTTATTAAGTCTAGGGTTTTTTGGAAGTATAGGTATTCCAGTTTATTGAAGGGTAGTTAAAATCACCAGAAGTAAGGGAGGTTTGATAATATGGAAGTCATTTAGGTTCACTAGGCTAATGAGCACTAGGGCATTTAGAAGCCTAGTCATGCAATTCACTGAGAAAACATACATGATCATCAAGGGACAAAGAAGGTGTTCTGTAAGAAGCTGTTAGTTGATAATCAATCCTGTCTAGAGTGATCTATAGTTCAAAAAGTTCAGTTTAGGAGATCCTAAGGATCTGCCTGGGGTTAATATGTTCTTTGATAAATATGAAGACTCCACCACAGTTGCAGTTGGCCTGAAGACATGGAAAGCACAAAACCTTGGTACAGAGAGAGTATTCGCTTTACACTTAAACCCGGTTTTAATAACTACAAAGTTAATGTCAGAGATTCAGTTGCCTGAAAGAGCACTCATTGTAACCATCTCCTGATCCAGCATTATGAGTGATAAGTCAGAGTACCTGACAACAGGTCACCTATCACTGAAACATTTTTTATTGTTGCTATTGCTCAAAGTGATCTATTTGGAGGGTTTTTGCTCCTGGTGACTATTTACAGGATATGTGCATAAGATGGATGAACTGCTTGGGTTTTGCTGAGACTTAATCCTCTCATTTCGAAGAGACTGTGGAAGTGGTTGTTTTACAGTCTCAGCATAAGACATTTTTGTAAAATTCAGGGATTGTGGTAGAAGAGTGTGAACCTCATAGAGGAAGTTTATTGGTGAGAGCGAGGCCTGCAGATTAATTAGGTATTTATACCTTTCAAACATTTCATTACTTTTGTTTTTCTTTTTTACATCGTACCCCCAATTACTGACAACCAATCTAACGAGAGCCTCCATAAAATTTCAATACTTATACTGTAATTATTTCATATCCTCAATATTCCTTATTTTAAATTTATTTACTTTAACTTCTCCCTTGTGTCTACAGTGATGTTTTTACTCAGTAGTCACACCCAGTTTCTTCTAGAACAGGAAGCTTTATTGGCACAACATAAAATAAGCTTTACTTTCACCTAGAGAACAAACAGTGAAAAGTGGCAACATGAATTAAACTTCCAGTGAAACAAAAGTTCAGTCCATTTCCTGCATATATAGTCGCAACTTAAACACAACTTAACAGTCTCTCTGAGCTACACCTTTATGAATGAAGTCTTGAAATAAGTCTTTTGCACAATGCAGTCCCTTTCATGAACTACAAACCCACCAGCATGGGTTTTGCGAAATAATCAATATTATTCCAACATAAAGTTTAAAAGTATCTTACTATGTCAGGTGTAACAAAACAGCTGGCTACCAAAATCCCTCTGGTACAACACAAGTAGCCTTCGGGTTCTCAGAAGCAGAGCCCTACCTGGTAAATGTGAATGCTGTACTGGGTTTCCACCTCAGACATGACTGCCTCAGCCTCAGACTGTCTCTTTTCATGACAAACACATTCACAGATAAGTGGTCCCGACATCCTTGGACTTCCCCATGACTTCTCTAATCTTGAACCTGCACTTCCTTTTATAGGAGCTTAGCACTCAGGTATATTTTCTCCTGGAAACTTAAAGAGGCATGTCCTTATTGTGCTATGATATATCTTCCCCTGTAGTATACTTCCCAAAGCTGTTATGTCCTTTATGTATTCCCTGTTTGCAACCAAACGAGTGCTGAGCTACCCATCTTTTGTCCATTTTATCTTACGTGCTGTGCAGGTACTGAGAGGAGCCACCGCTTAATGTTACAGATGACCCAGCTTGAACTCACTGATTTCAAGCAAACTGGATGGTCTAGCAACCATGACAATTCACATTGTGGTGCAGAACACTGTAGTGATGTTGTCGCCAGAATGGAGTGACTGTAACAAAAGGGCCTACCTCCATAGGTTTAGATCCCTTTCTTTTCATAATGATGCCAGTGGGAGGCATGATCTCTGCCCTGAATGAACTCCCTGTTCAACAGATAATACTATAAGAAGCCTAAGGACCACTTGATGGCCAAGCACTCTCATTGGATGGTGGAATATGTATCCAAACCAGCTTATCAGTTTCATATAAAATCTCAGACACTATAACCCTGTGACAAATAAAATTAAGATCAATGTATGACAAAGAATACAATGAAATACAAGGAAAATGAATGCTATCTAAAGCACACCAACAACAGTACACTGAATACATAAATGTACAATTATTTCCCCCTATCCACATTAAAAATGTCAGTACTTATGTATTATCTCAACCAGATTCAGAGCAGGAGAAGTGGCTCATTTTTCAAGGGCTTCTCCTGCCAAAATATGTTGTCAAGGTTACTTGGGAAGTGTGTGTGTGTTGACAAGTGTGGAGTGGTGCTATGGATAATGAGCTAGAAATTGGAGAAGGAGTTTGGCAGTGTATTATACAACCACATTCGGAGCAGGAGAAGCAGCTCATTTCCAAGTCATTCTCCGGAGTTCGGCAGTGTATTATACAACCACATTCCGAGCAGGAGAAGCAGCTCATTTCCAAGTCATTCTCCGGAGTTCGGCAGTGTATTATACAACCACATTCGGAGCAGGAGAAGCAGCTCATTTCCAAGTCATTCTCCTACCGAAATATGCCATGAAATGTACTTGGAAATTGTGTGCCTTGAAAACTGGATTTCGGAAGTCTGGCAAACCGATATTGGCTAAATGATAAATGGCACAAGCAAATGAATTGAAGATTGAGTAGGATACAAACTAGTATTCAGATGAGCATGAAAACAGCAAAGAAAGAAAGAAAAGTTCAGGTTCAGCTTCTTTGTAAATGTGCGTGTCGTAAAACCTTACACTTAAGCATGAGCTCATAATGGTGAAAGGTTAACCCCATTTTCTTTAAGGCTGATCTTGACTTCATGACTGTATTATACTTTTGGAAAGGCTATTGCTACAGTTATATCTAACAAATTACCTTCACAAATGGGTAAGGTGTACATTACATCCTGTGCTGATGTACAGGATATGCCCCCTGTAAAACAACTCCACTTCTTAGCACCATATTAAGGTGCCATGAATGTTGGGCAGTTAATGGCAAAGGTCACCATTCTTTTACACTTGGTAGGTACGATATGTTCATCTGAAAGTGACTGTCATGACAGACACTTCAGTGAAACACACTTCCCAAGTAACTTTGACAACATTTTTCAGCAGGAGAACAGCTTGGAAATGAGACAGTTGTCTTGCTGTGAATCTGCTTGCGATAATACGTAAGTAGCAACATTTCTTTAAACTGAGCTTTTATGCAATAACCTTTAACAAGTAGTTTTTGATGGCCTAAAAAACAAATAAAATCCTTCAAAATGGGGTGATGCAGTGCCACCTCCATTCAAAGTCATATTCCTTTCTGAAAGGAAGTATCAAAAACCTCCCAACCAGTTTTAAAAAAAATTATCATCTGTTTATTTACTATTTGTTTTCTGGGTAAGTGGACTGGTCTATTGACCATTTTCAGCCACAACTCCGGCTCAAAAAGCAGAAAATAAATGACAGTCTTTTAATCAATAATATTATATAGAAAAAGAGCACAGCACACAATTCAGAACATAATTGTTAGACTGAATGCTGACAGGGTAAGATTAAAAGATCCAGTCAGAGTGCAGTGAGGAAAAAAATGCATACAAAATGGGAGTACGATGCCACATTAAGAAGCTTAGAAAAGTTTATCAAATGTATTTAATTCTATTATTCATGATGTGGAATTGTAAATTACCTAACCATTTAAGAGTAGCAGTTGCAGGTAGATTCAGTAAGGAGTTGATTTTTAAGTACATCTTTGCAACTTTTAATGGTTTCTAGAATTTTAATATCAGTAAGCAAGTGGTTCCAGGTAGCAGATCCCAGGCTAGAGAAGGCTTTGTCACCTACAGCAGTTTTAAATGGAAGGTGTACTAGAGAGAAACGGTTGTCTTGTGTACTTCTGAGAACATAACCATTTCTAGTGAAGGTAATTTCACACTTAACATGCTTCAGTAACTTGATTATTAGAGCACTCAGAAGACAAGTAGCCCTTTGCCATTTGGGATATTTTAGCAAATTTTAATAGTGCATCTGGAGGTCTGCTAATAGAACAAATCTGTAGATTTTATTCACAGCAGTCTGTATGCTATGCATATTGTGGGCTGAATGCATAACAAGAATAAGAAGGCCATATTAAAGTTTGGGCATTAAAATAGTTTTTAACAATGCCCTTGTAAGCAGCAGGTAAAAATAGGGACTGATTTTCTAACATAGTTTTAAATGGGCAAGGGCTTTAAGGGAAGGGTAGGGTCAAGTAAGAGGATTAGGTACCTCTGTTCAGTGGCATTAGGTATTATGTTCTCATTAAGATCTGTTAAGTGAATAGGAGAAATAGTGGGTAACATCTTGGCTGAGGCAAAGGCCATGACATTAGTTTTCTTAGGGGTAATTAGTAATTTTTTTAACAGTGGACCAGGGCATAATCGAGAGAAATTGTCCTGTAACTTGGTTTGCAGATAAGAGTGGCTAATCTGGATTTCAGAAGAAGCATATCATCTGCATAAATTATTAATTTTAAGATTTGGTAATTTTAAGGGGAGATCATTAATGGGGAGACACAGAGAGAAAGAGAGAGAGAGAGAGCAGAGAACCTAGCAAATATCCTTGTGGTATATCTTTGTTAAGTTAACCAGCAATACAGAATGTGAATTTGCTATGGACTTGACAGCTGTAAAACTAGAAAATAGTGTTATCTTCAAAGATGAGTCTTTTCAGTTTGTTGAGAAGAATGGTATGGTTGACCATTTCAAAAGCCCTTGTCATGTCAACAAACAGACCTGCAGTAATAAATCCCTCATTCAGGTTGCAATGAATGGAATCAATGGCCATTCCCAGGGCAGTGCAGATACGGAATGGATTGTAAAAGCCGTGCTGTGCATCACATAGCAGGCCTTAGTTGTTAATATGCTAAAGTAGCTGCTTGTATAAACGTTTTTCCAATATGTTGGTAATAGAGTGCATTATAGAAATAGTCTATAATCCACCAGCCCAATAGAAGTGACTTTAGGTAGATGAATTATACATACCTGCAAGTTTGAATGCTAATAGGACAGTATCTGAGGTGAGAGAGAGGTTAACAGCATGAGTAAGGAGGTCTGACATTTTTTTTTCAGGTGTGAGCCATAGGAAAGTGGGATGAAGATTGCTCAGTTAAGATCCTGAATTTTTGAGTTTGAGAAGTAGGGACATAGTTTGTTTTACTGAAATTCCAGAGAGGACTTGAGGCTAGAGGGTATAGCTCAAGGGATGAAGGTTCTTGTTCTTCACTGGTGGGGGTGCAAATTGCTGGAAAAACTTCAGTTATGTTGGTTATGGTGGACTGCAAAAAATTAGCATAATCATTAGCAAAGGTGGAATGGTACAATGCTATTGGCTCAGTTTTGGTAGCTGAAGTATTATTTAATGTCCCCCTTAAGAGTTTTATTTCTTTCCAAAAATGATTGGGTCTAGACCAACTACCTGGAACCACTTGCCTACAAACATCAAAAATCTGTTTGTGTGTAAAGTATAGGCTTTTGCAGTATTTGTCACAATTCTTGTTTCTTTCCTTAAATTCAGAAAGGTTTGGTGTAGCTCTTCACTCTTGGGGTTCCTTTTCCCGTTCTTCCAGGCTGAATCTCTGGCTTTAATTTTATTGTTAATATCATGGTTAATATCTATTGACAGTCATGGAGATGACTGTGATCTAAGCCTTCTTTCTGTAAGGGGGTACAGTGTATTCTGAAAATGACTTTTTTCATAATGGGTGGGTAAAAGAAACACCTCAGCCTAAACTTTGCAATGCTCTAAATTCAGTGCATTCCAATCAAAAAGTAGAAGCTGTAGACAGGAAAAATAGCACATGTTGTCATCGGCAAAGGATGTGTCAGGAAAGTAACTGAAGGTGCAGCCCATATCTGTAACCTAGGCTATAGGTTGAAAGAACTGTAAGTTCAGCCTGCCCCCTAAGCTAGGAGTTAAAATGTCCAAATGAGAGAAAGACCACATCCTACCAGCCATCTCAGCTGTGTGCATGGGTTAAGTAGCACAACCTAACTGCCCCTTAGGCTGTATGCATAGAGTAAGTAACACAGCCTACCTGCCACCTAGGCTGTATGCATAGATTACATAGCACAACCTACCTGCCACCCAGGCTAAGTGCATAGGTTAAGTAACACAACCTGCCTGTCACCTAGGCTGTATGCATAGGTTACATAGCGCAACCTACCTGCCACCTCGGCTGTGTGCATAGGTTAAGTAACACAGCCTATCTACCACCCAGGCTAAGTGCATAGGTTAAGTAACACAACCTACCTGTCACCTCTGCTGTGTGCATAGGTTAAGTAGCACAGTCTATCTCCCGCCCAGACTGTTGAAGCACCAGTAGCTGTGTAGAGGTTAAAATAGCTGGGAATCAAAAGAAGTTGCAGCCTATTTACACTTGAACAAAAAGGTTAATGAATCTGACAAGTGGTGGAGGATATCTGCCACCTAGACTGTGGGCACAGATGTGTGGTACATTCTATCTGCCACCTAGACTGTGGGCACAGATGTGTGGTACATTCTATCTGCCACCTAGACTGTGGGCACAGATGTGTGGTACATTCTATCTGCCACCTAGACTGTGGGCACAGATGTGTGGTACATTCTATCTGCCACCTAGACTGTGGGCGCAGATGTGTGGTACATTCTATCTGCCACCTAGACTGTGGGCACAGATGTGTGGTACATTCTATCTGCCACCTAGACTGTGGGCACAGATGTGTGGTACATTCTATCTGCCACCTAGACTGTGGGCACAGATGTGTGGTACATTCTATCTGCCACCTAGACTGTGGGCACAGATGTGTGGTACATTCTATCTGCCACCTAGACTGTTGGAGTAAAAGGGTAGAATGAAGAGCTGTTAGTATAGACAATGAAAGTCTAAGAGGAAAGAGGATCTGGCAAAAGTAGAAGCTAAACAGCCTATATTGCTCAGCCAATGTACTGCCTAGGTTTTTGTAATAATTGTATAAAGGATGATATAGAACATAAGCACAGGCCGAAGGTGAAAGCAGTGGAGTGAGAGGATGAGGGAGCTGAGGGGAAGAGCGAAGGAAACAGTGGGAGAAAAGAAGGGGGCTGCTTATATGAGACAATTTCTGACGAAACAACATTTTTACTATAGCAGTATACTTTCTGTAAGGCAGAAATGTGCAAAGAAAGAAAGGAATTACAGTTAGAGAGAAATGTATAAACACAAGAAGAAAAAGAAGTACATATTTATAGTATAAGGAGGGTAGAGGCAGAGTTTGCCTTGGGAAAGAAATGGAAGTGCTTAGGGAAAATGAGGCCTCTGGTCTCACTAAGTTAATTAGGAAGAAGTGTTGTCATCAATGGGTTAATGTTGAGCTTGTCAGAATGTTAGATAAAGTAAGGAGAGGTGGTGTGGTGGAGTATTAACTATGTACTACAACATGCTATGAAGTTCTAGAGTACAGAAATGTTATACTGCCTGGTTAGTAGGGTCAAGAAATTTTGAGTATTGAGAGTAACAGTCAAAGTTAACTGGAGTCAAGAAGTCAAGTTTTCTCTGAGGTTAAATTTTAGTTGAAGTGAGTGTCTGATTCTTGAATGGAAGCTAGGCCTGCTAGGTTAGCTTTGTGTAGATCAGAGAAACAATCTTATTGGCTGAAGTCCAGATGATTGATGCAATAGGAATAGTAATGTGCTTAGTTACAATAAGCTAATTCCTAGCGATGCAGATTGTAGGAATGGTTAGGTATGTATAAATGTGGTGATATCGGGTGGGTAGAAAGAGAGGCAATGTGAAGAGCAGAGTGAGGCTTCCAGCTGACTTAGCACAACACAGAAAATAATCAGGGAAAATGGTTTAAGAACCCCTAAAGGCAGCAAATTCGCTCTATGAGAAAATTATCAGAAAGTACACAAATGAATTAGAGAAGTGAAAGAAGTGAGTTAAGGAAGAAATTACCATTAGGGCACATTACATGGGGCAGCATATGTAACTGAGTAAGCTAAGGCCTTGAATTAATAGCACAAATAAATATTTTATAAAAGTGGTGTATCACACTTCTGAGTACAAAGTTTAAGTGGCAGAGATATATGAAAAGCCCTAACTTACTTAAAGCTGCAATAGTGTAGCTATTCATAGGTTCATAGGTTGGTACTAGGCTATCGGCCCTAGGGCCTATACAAGCCTAGCCATAAAAATTCCCTGGCTGTTTCTTCCCACAGTATTTACTTACCTGGACTCCTGTCTAGCAGGGCGACTGACATGATCCCCGGGGTGAATTTCCTATCTCCCATCCAATCATCAGGGTTCCTTTTGAAGAGGGCCAAAGAGGCACTCTGCTTGACATGTATGGGCAATCTGTTCCAGAGTCTGGGGAGTCTCTGGGTCAGGAACCTATCCCTCCAGCATGTTTTGTTTATTGTGATGACAAGGTTTAGATCCGTGGAGCGTGTGGCTCTGAGGGATTGGCATTTCTTTAAGTGTAGCATGTCCAAAAGCTCTGGGTTTGACATGGCCTTGTATGTTAAGCAGAGATTGCCTCTGAGTAGACGATATGTGACAGAGTATAGGTGGAGTTTTTTTAGATGGTCAGCAAAGGGCATCTGCTTTAGGCCTGTGATTCTTTTAGTGAGGTATTTCTGTGGCCTTTCCAGTTGTTGCAGATGTCTTGAGAAGTACATACTAAACGGGGCATTGTATTTCTATAAAGGGTCTAATGAGAGATGAGTACAGTGGGACAATGACCTCCTTTTTCTGGATGAAAATCCCTTAGTGATGAGGTGTGCCACATTGAAGGATTTTCTGACTGTTGTGGCGATATGGTTATTGAAGGTGTGACCACTGTCCACCTGTGTCCCTAAATCTCTTATCACAGATTTGGTGTTTAGTGTACTGCCACCTATGTGGTAATTCACGGGTACATGGTTTATCCCAAAGGGGATAACTATACATTTCTTGGCATTGAGCTTGAGCCCATGGCTCTGGCATCAAGCATCTGTTTCTGTAAGGCCCTTTTGTAGAATATCCACATCATTTGGAGATTCAATAATGGCTCCCAGTTTGCAGTCATCTGCGAACTTTGTTAGCCAGAGTCCCTTAGTGTTGCCTTGTACTTCAGAGAAGTAGATGCCAAACAAGAGCGGTCCCAGGACTGAACCCTGAGGTACTCCACTTGTCACTTGTGTGGAGCTGGATTTGGAGTCGGCTACTTTTACAGTGTGGGTTCTGTCAGTAAGCCAGTTGGCAACCCATCAACTGACATAGGGATTAATGCCCAGCTTAGTAAATTTATCTATGATTCTAGAGTGGGGGATGGTGTTGAAGGCCTTGATGAGGTCCAGATAGGCTGTGTGGACCACCTTACCCTTGTCCACGGTTCTGGAGACTGATTCAAAGAAGTCAATCAGGTTCAGGAGACAAGATCAGCCCTTCATGAATCCAAATTGCATGGGGTCCGGTGTTTGAAAGTTGCCAATGTCTTTGTTTATAAGTTCCATGATAATAAGTTCCATGGCCTTGCAGATCAGGCTCATCAGACTGATGGAGTGGTAGTTCCCAGGATCCAAGGTGGATCCCCCCTTGTGGAGTGAAATAACTGTAGCTGTGCGCCACTCAATGGGCACGAAGCCTGAGGTGAGGCTATTATTAAACATGACACTTAGGTGAGGTGCCAGTTCATTTTGTAGTTCATGTAGCACACAGTCTGGGATGTCACCTTGTCCCATGGATGCTGTATTCTTAGCTTTGGAGAGTGCGTTTTGTACCTGTGTGGCCATTATTACTGGAATTTGGCAATCTTTCGGTACTGAGATAGGCCCTTTAGTGGGTGAGAGGGGGGTGAAGTTTGCACTGAATCGATCTGCCAGGATATTGGCAATATACTTGGGATCAGTATATTTAATGCCATTCTGTTGCAGCTCAGAGCAGATCTGAGCATTGCCATTTATATTCTTGACATAGCTATAGAATGCCTTGTGGTTGTCTTTGGAATCTTTGGCAATTTTATTTTCGTAACTAGCTTTGGAGGATTTTATGCGGGATCTCAGCTTCTTACTGAGGCTGGTAAGGGAGTTTTTTTGCATCCTGACATTTTCCTCTTTTCTGCAACAGTTTCTTCCTTTTGTTGTAAAGTTTGTTTATGGCAAGGAACCACCAGATTGGCTTTCTTTTTTTGGAGGAGAGCATCTTGGTTTTATTGAGGATGGCACGATTCATGCACAAGTGGATGTGCTCGTACAGTGCCTTAGTGTAGGATTCAGCAGTCGAACTTTCAGTTCCCTTCTGCATGGGTGTCATGATGTTTGTATCTTCTGACTTGAGTAGCATGAAGTTGGCTTTGGAGAAGTTTTTTACAGAGGTTTCCTTACTGGGAGGTGGGGTGGGATGTGGATGTCAAGGGTGATTAGCTTATGGCTAGACCTGACCAACGAGGGGGTGACCATAGGTGTGGAGCATCGATTTTCCCATGTTGGTAATGACCAGGTCTGGGATATTGGAGCCCCTGGTGGGACTAAGGATTAGTTGATCCAGGGCATTGGAATTTATGAATTCCAAGAATCGTTGGGCAAAGGTGTTGGTACACCAGTAGTTTTCCCAGTTAATGGCAGTGTAGTTGACATCACCCAGTATTAGGGTGTTTGGTTATATCTTAATAGTTTCCAGTATGTTTAGAAAGGTGTAGTGAGAATCTTGGGGGATGGTGGGGGATCTGCAGCAAGCTACAATTTGGATTGCAGTCTTACCTAGTGTTAGTTGCACCTGGAGAACTTCAGACGCATTGTGTTGGGCAACTAATCTGATGTTGAGAATATCCTTGGTGAATATGGACACTCCTCCACCTTTAGTGTTTCGGTCCTGGTTTGGGGGCCAAAAAGTGTGGCAAGAGTTGTAGCCTGGTATTGCAGGGGTGCAATCTGGAGCCCTGAACCAGGTCTCAGTTACTGCACAGATATCGATGTTCTCCATTTTTAGGAGTGCCTCAAGAGAGTGTATTTTGAGGTTTAGATTTCTAGCATTGAGTAGCATTACCTTCAGATTTTGCATGCTTGTACCTGTTACGGTAGTGTTTTTATCCTTTGAACTTTGCCTAAAAAAGGCACTACAGGGGTGGCAAGGTGCAGACCATCTCTGGCAAAGCATCGTGGTCTGTCGATCATGTTGTCCCAGGCAAACACATGCTGGATCCCTTTTGAATGACACCAGAAGCTTAGCCAATTGTTGAAGTCAATCATTTTGTCCTTATACTGTGGTATCATTCTGGGTGAAAGCAGGATGCTACTCAGGGCTAGGGTCATACCTGCCTGGGCCACATGATCTGAGAGCTCTTCCATGTCTCTTTTCATGTAGTCCAGGGAGGTATGTCTCAAGTCATTCACTCCAACATGGACAATAACAGAATCATATTTGTACTTGTTGTAGAGTGACTTGAGTGCATGCGTTATGTGGCAGATCCTGGCACCTGACAGGCAGCTGACAGTAATTTTCTCCTTGTTCAGCCTAGTGAGTGGGACATCACTGTGCCTAACTATAGAGTCACCTATGACTAAAGTGTTGGGTACATTGTCCTGCCTTAGGGGCTGTTGTTGGGTGGCACACTGGTGTTGTGAGCTATGTGACACTTTGGTTGTGATTGGTGTTTGTTTGCATTTCAGTTTCGGAGGTCCTTGTTGCTTGGACAGGTTACTGTTAAGGGCCTCCACATATGTGGGTTTAGTGTTTCTATGAGTGGGTGTTGGTGGTGTGAGTTTAGAAGGGCTATGTGTTGCTTGAGGTGTAGTGTGGGTGTTAAACTTCTCTTGACTGTCTAGCACAAGGTTTTGTAATTTTGCATTAATATGTAATGCAAACAAAATCCAATTTTCTCTTCTTCTTCTTCTTCTTCTTCTTCTTTTGGCTTTTTCCCAGTTAGGGGTTGCCACAGTGGATCACCTGTCTGCGCATTATTGGCAGTGGAGTTTTACGGTGTCGAGTTGCCAGCCCGGCGCCCAATCTTCCACAGAAGGCACAAACATGCACACTCTCACACCTAGGGCCAATTTAGAGTGTCCAATCCACCTACAGCATATCTTTGGGATGTGGGAGGAAACCGGAGCACTTGGAGGAAACCCACTCGACCACAGGGAGGACATGCAGACTCTGCACAGAAGGCACACCAGCTGAGGATTGAACAGGAGAACCTCTTGCTGTGAGGTGGTAACGCTAACTGCTGCACAACTGTGGCCGCCCCCAAAATCCAATTCTCTCTACAAGACTAAAATAATTCAAGGGTTAGTTTTCAAATTCTTACAAATTTTTCTATACAAATCTTAATTTAATATCAATTCCACCATTGTCATCACCTTCAGTTCCATTCTTTTTTCAAAGCCTCCCATCACTGTAATAAAACTCCATAACAGTTTTGCATAAAACCATCCTGAATAAATAAATGAAGATTTTGTAAATAGATGGAAAAATAAAACAAAACATGATGACCTATATTTATATCACTATTAGTATTAATCTGATACAAATTACTATTGTTTAATTTGGTTCATGCAATTTCCACAAATATCTCCAAAAGTATTCACATAAACTGAGACTAATCATTTTGGAAGTAAAAAAAAAACACCTCAAATAACTTTTTAAATGTGAAGTATAAGTCTTTATTAAATGCACCTTTTTTTCAAAAGACATCTTGAACACTCTCCATGACTGAACTTGTCGAAATATTGTAACCTTCCATCTCTACAGACTACTATAGAGCAGTTATCTAGTTATCTGCAAATCCCAAAACATAGCATTAGTATTTCAAAACTATCTCTCATAACGGTTATATATTAGCTAAAAAACATTGAAACTATACCCTGTACTTTTCCTTATGGTTATATGTCATCCAAGGGTACATGGTGCACACTTTAAACAGTCCATCAAAATGTGAAACTGAGGCATAGATTTGCCCTCCTCTTTATATTTAATACTGCTGTGTCAGTTGTGGAATCCTTCAAGTTTTTGGAATCTATAATCTTCCGGGACTTGAAGTTGGAGACCAATGTAGGGTCCATCATAAAAAAGGCACAACAATGAATGTACTTTCTATGACAGCTGAGGAAGTTCACACTCCCCCAGGAACTGTTGATTCAGTCCTATACAGCAGTCATTGAGTCTGTTCTCAGATCATCCATAACAGTGTGGTTTGGGTCTCTGTCTAATCATGACAAAAATAGGTTACATCGAATAGTCAGGTCTGCCGAAAATATCATTGGTGCCAGTTTGCCCTCCATACAGGACTTGTACTGTTCCAGAGTCACCACCTTTTTTGAATTATTACCATCAGCCAGGCAATACAGATTAATATGCACCAAAACAAGCAGATATAAGAACAGTTTTTTCCACAGGCCATCAAGTTTATAAATGGTTAACTCACCTTATTATGCTGACGTACACTTTTTCCCAAGCCTCTGAGGATTCTGCAGTATTATTTACATATTGTTAATACTTGTTTCTTTCAGAGTTTATTTCAGTATTTCTTGCAGTGAGTTGCACTTTGCACCTTATATGTATATGTTTACGTATATTTAATTTTTTGTCTTGTTCTTAATAGTCGCATGTATGTTGTTTGTCTTGTTCTTAACAGTTTTATGTATGTCATTTAGGTAATTCATACTTGGAGAGTCACTGAAACTGGAGTCAGATTCCTTGTATGCATGTATACTTGGCCAATAAATGTAATTTTAATTCTGATTCTGATAAATTCTCAACATAAGACAAGTTCATCATCATGGGATGATTTTTATTAACTGCATGTTAATGCTGTGTAATTGTTACATATTTTGTTCCCTTTGTTATAATTACACATTTTGTTTTTATATCTATATATAAACTATACATATAAAATAGTATACATACAAACCAAAGGGCAAAAAGATCATACAGAAAACCATTCTGTAAAAACTGCAATAAAAACTTCCTGTAATGGAGGCCAATGGGATATATGCAGAGGACCCTTAAGGACATATAGTGTTTCAGCAACATAGCTTCTGAATGCCCGATATGTTTTACTACTTAGTCTTTATGGGTCTATTCAGGCCAATAAAGAAAAAAACCCACTAGTTGTGGCCATGCATGTTTCAGCCTTTTTTGACCTCAACCGAACAAGTGAAATATTTGCCTATACATTAGAAATACAGTGACTGATACATATATATATATATATATATATATATATATATATATTTGTGTACTAGGTTATGTTGTCTTTTCAGCATTTTCCCGGTTAGGGGTCACCACAGCAGAACTCCAGTCCACTAATGATTGACAGTAGATTTTTTTTTTTTATGGTGCCAAGTTGCCAACCTAACACCCAACCTTCAGCAAAGGCACGCCCATTCACGCATGTCTTTCGAACACCACTCAACTGCAGAGAGGACATGCAAACTCCACACAGAAGGCAGTCCAGCCGAGAATTGAACAGGAGAACCTCTTGCTGTGAGGCAACAACACCACCGCTGCACCACTGCGGATGGTGTTCAATTTAGCAAATGAGTCCACTGAGGAGTTTTTTTCAGAGCAACTGTTTCACACCTTTGGATTGCTTGTAAAACCCTGCACCACACCAGTGAAGCACTGATAATGCTACCAGTAGATGCTCATGGTGTTGGCTGCTGGACTGCAGGCCCCCAGAAGAAATAGCAAAACAAAAAAAAATCTGTAGTTTTTTTATACTTTTCACTGTTTTTTCACTTGAGGAGCTCAGAACCCATTAAGTGGAATTAAAAGAAGCAGGACATTGGCTTACTTTGCTTTCCAGGCTATTTTTCAAAAACAGCTCTGCAGTAAGTCTACTCCAAACTGAGAAAAAGGTTTTGATGTCTTATTACAGATTTTCCTGCCTTTTAACAAAAGCAGAAAAGCCACTTAAAATGGCTTTTTGGGCTGATGTATGAAGCAGTGAGGAGCCCTCAGCCATTGGATTACTGAGACAGTCTGAAACTGAAAGTAAAAGAGAAGGGTAATGGTTACTTGTTCCTTTGTGGGGAAACATATGCTGTGTGTGTGTGTGTGTGTGTGTGTGTGTGTGTGTGTGTGTGTGTGTGTGTGTGTGTGTGTGTGTGTGTGTGTGTGTGTGTGTGTGTGTGTGTGTGTGTGTGTGTGTATTTGGGTCTGGGTTACAACATCGACAGATGACAAGACCGACAGCGAAATCACCAACGCCAGAAGATCGACGGATGAAAACACCGACGCGGAGAACACCGACATGGGGAAAGGATGTGTAAGTATGCGGTAGTGACGGACGTTAGGGTGCGAGTAAGGTAAGTGTGCGATGTTGACGGTCTGTAGGGGTAGGGGTGGGTTAAGTGAGTTAGGGTTAGGGAGCGGGTTAGGTAAGGGTGCAGTAGTGAATTTTTTTGGGTTAGGGGCGGGTTAAGTGAGTTAGGGTTAGGGCGCGGGTTAGGTAAGGGTGCAGTAGTGAATTTTTTTGGGTAGGGGCGGGTTAAGTGAGTTAGGGTTAGGCGGGTTAGGTTAGTGTGCGATAGTGACGGACCTTAGGGTTAGGGTTTCGGTTAGGGTTGTGGATAGTTGTGTATGTAAGGTTTAGTGTTTGTTTGTTAGGATTTAGGTGTGCTTGTGTTGTGTGTGTGGTTTTTGGTCAGGGAATTTGTTTTGTTTATTGGTTGTTGTGATGATGTGTTGAGTGTGTGCGGTGTCGTGTTTGTGAACTGTCGATGATGTGGTGTCGGTGATGTCGTTGTCGATGTTATGTGCTGTCGATGTTATAACCTAGAACCGTGTATTTATAGGTTCATAGGTAGGAACTAGGCTATCTGCCTGAGGGCATTTATAAGCCTAGCCAGAGTGTGTCAGCTTTCACCACCCCATTGATTAATTAACTGATCCTCTGTCAAACAGAGCCAATGAAGTGATCCCAGGGGTGTATTTTCTGCTACCCATCCACTCATCAAGGTTTCTCTTGAAGAGTGTTAGTGAGGGGCTCTGGCTGATGTAATCTGGAATTTTGTTCCAAAGCATGGGGAGTATGTGACAGGAAACTATCCCTCCAGCATGTTCTATTTATTGTTGTGGTGAGGTTTAGCTCACTAGAGCGCGTGGCTCGCAGTGACTTGGATTTCTTTAGGTGGAGCATGTCCATCAATTCTGAGTTGGACATGGCTTTGTAACTCAGGCAGAGATCACCTCTGAGTAAGCGATATGCCACTGAGTACAGCTGGAGATTTTTCAGTCGGGCTGCATAGGACATATGTTTGAGACCAGTAATCCTCTTGGTGAGGTAATTTTGTGGTCTTTCCAGCTGTTGGAAGTGTCTTGGGAGGTACATCCCAAATGGAGTATTGTACTCTATGATGGGTCTAATGAGTGACGAATAGAGGGCCACTATAACCTCTTTATTTCTAGATGCAAACCCTTTAGTAATTAGATGGGCCACATAGAAAGATTTCCAAACTACTTTGGCAATATGATTGTCAAAGGAGAGATTACTATCTACCTGGGTCCCCAGATCTCTTATTACCTCTTCTGTATTAAGGGGGCTGCCACCTATGTGTTAATTTGTGGGTGTTTTGTTTTTCCCAAATGGGATGACTATGCAATTTTTGGCATTTAGCTTGAGGCTATGACTTTGACACCAGGTGTCCGTCTCAGTAAGGCCCTTTTGGAGGATGTCCGTGTCAGCCAAAGAGTCAATTATGGCTCCCAGTTTGCAGTCATCGGCGAACTTGGTTAGCCATAGTCCTTCTGTGTTTGCCTGTACTTCTGAGAAGTATATGCTGAACAGTAGGGATCCCAGGACCGAGCCTTGCGGGACACCACTTGTGACTGGTTTAGAGTCGGACCTGGAGCCTGCTATTCTTACCATGTGAGTTCTGTCTGTAAGCCAGTTGGCAACCCATCTCGTGACGTAGGGGTTTATGTTCAGGCTGGTGAGATTTTTTGTAATACCCGAGTGGGGAATGGTGTCGAAAGCCTTGGCAAGGTCAAGGTAGGCTATGTGAACCACCTTTCCCTCGTCTATGGCCTTGGTGACTGTCTCGAAGAAGTCAACCAGGTTTAGTAGGCATGATCTGCCCTTAACAAAGCCAAACTGGGTCGGGTCAAGTGTTTGGAGGTTCCCAATGTCTTTGTTAATGAGTTCCATGATGATGCTCTCCATAGCCTTGCAGACCAGGTTAGTCAGGTTTATGGGGCAACAGTTACCAGGGTCAGTTGTGGCCCCTCCTTTGTGGAGAGGAATACCCATTGCTGTGCGCCATTCTATGGGCACATAGCCTGTGGTGAGGCTGAGGTTGAACAGCGTGTTTAGGTGGGGGGGGTTAGTTCATTCTGTAGTTCATGCAAGACGCAGCCTAGGACACCATCTGGTCCCATTGATGCTGTGTTTTTGGCTTTTGAAAGGGTTATTTTCACCTGTGCATCTGTGATTTTTGAGACACTACACTTTTCCGGTATTGTTGTGGGCCCTTTTGGAGGTGAGAGGGGGGGTGAAGTTTGCATTGAATTTATCTGCCAGGATGTTGGCAATATCAGTAGGTTTAGTATATTTTGAGCTATTTTGCACTAGTTCAGTGCATATCTGTGAGTTGCCACTTAGATTCTTAACATAGTTAAAGAAGGCTTTGTGGTTATCTTTTGAATCCCTGGCTATTTTTTTCGAAGTTAGCCTTGGATGATTTCATGAGGGACTTTAGTTTCTTACTGATACTGATCAGGGATGCCTTTCCTTCTTGGGATTTGCTTTTTTTCCTGAACTAGTTTCCTCCTTCTGTTGTATAGCCTGTTTATTGCAGGGGTCCACCAAACTGGTTTCCTTCTCTTAGAGGAGTGAGTCTTGGTTTTGCTAGGGATGGCATGATCCATGATCCTTGTAGGTGCTCATAGAGTGCATTTGTAAAGGTTTCTGCATCTTGGCAGCATTATCCTTTAGCGTGGGGACTGTGAAACTTACCACCTCTGTCTTAAGTAAGGTAAAGTTTGCTTTAGAAAAGTTTTTTACTGTGGTTTCCTTAGTTGGGGGTGGTTGTGGGGTGTGGACATCCAGTGATTAGTTTGTGGTCTGATCTAACCAGTGATGAGTTGACCTCCGGTGTGGAACACCTGTCGCCCATGTTGGTGATGACCAGGTCCAATATGTTTTCACCTCTGGTAGGGGAGTTTACCAGCTGATCTAGGGGGTTTAAGTTGATGAAATCCAGGAAGCACTGGGCCTGGGATTTTGTACTCAAGTAGTTTTCCCAGTGAATGGTAGGGTAATTGAAATTGCCCAATATCAGGGTGTTTGGTAGGACCTTCATGTTTTCCAGTGTCTCCAGGAAGGTGGAGTGGTGGTCCTGGGTCATGGAGGGTGATCTGTAGCAGGCCACAATTTGCATTGCAGATTTGCCTGATGTTAGTTGCACATGGATGATCTCAGAGGTATCATGCTGCGTCACTAACCTGGAGGTGTAGGTATCCTTGATGAATATGAATACACCCCCTCCTTTTGTGTTTCGGTCCGTGTTCTGTGGCCGAAACGTGTGATATGAGTTGTAGCCCGGAAGTGCTGGGGTGTTCTCTAGAGCCTTGAACCAGGTTTCAGTTACTGCACAGATGTCGATGTTCTCCATACTGAGGAGTGCTTCGAGCACGTGTATTTTGTGATTTAAACTCCTGGCATTGAGTAGTATAACCCTCAGTTATTATTATTTTTCATTAATTGTGCTGTTTACAAAGGTGGGTTTGACTTTTGAGCCTTGCATAAAAAAGGCACTATGGGGGCAGCAAGAGCCTTGGCCAGTATTCTAAAGCCTAGGGGTGACAGGTGCAAGCCATCTCTTGTGAAGCAACGCGGCTTGTCAAGCATGTCTTCCCAGGCTGACAGACACTGGATCCCCTTTGAATGACACCAGAAGCTTAGCCAGTTGTTGAAATTGATCATTTTTTTCTTTATACTGAAGTATCATTCTTGGTGAGGGCAGGATGCTACTCAGGATCAAGGTCATACCAGCCTGGGTTATATGATCAGAGAGCTCTTCCATGCCTCTTTTCATGTTGTCCAGGGAGGTACATCTCAGGTCATTCACACCAACATGAACAATGACAGAATCATATTTGTACTTGTTCTAGTATGACCTGAGTGCTTGTGTTATGTGGCGGATTCTGGCTCCAGACAGGCAGCTAATAGTAACCTTCTGCTTGTCCAGCCTAGTGAGTGGGACGTCAGTGTGACTGACTATAGAGTCACCTATTACTTGTGTGTTAGGTATGTTATTTTGCCTTAAGGGCTGTGATTGTGCGACACACCGATTTTGTGTTTTATGTGTTGTCTGGTTTGTGACAGGAAGTGCAGGTTGTTTGGGTGTCTGCTTTGCAGGTTTTTGTTTAGAGCCTCCGAGTATGATTTTGTGTATTTATGTGTACTTTTTTGCTAGTGCTGTTTTAGTAGGTTTGTGTGCGGCTGGAGTTGTGGTGCAAGTGTTAACCTTCTCCTCTTGACTGTCTGTTCCAGTCTTGGGTGGAGACAGCTTAGATTCCAGTTTGGATGTATAATTGCATCTCTCGCATATGCTAGTGTTTTGTGGTAGGAGGAGAGGGTTGTCTGTGTACATGAGGCAGTTGTAACATTGCCTCAGGATACCCAGATTCACCAGCTGGACTGGAGAGTGCACCTGAAGTTGCCCTTTGGTCATGCCTGAATAGTAGGGTGAGCTGCTTAGTCACTTGGTTGGTGAGGGGTGAATAAAGAGCCTTGCCCTGCTGAGCAATCAGTGTCAGGGTATATTAGTGCTTGCTATTAGGTCTGAGCAAGTGCTGGGCTGTAAGATGCTTTTTGAGTGCTTAGGTTGAGAGTTAGACTAGTTTCAAGGGAAAAACTGAAGAGGAGACTTAGTGGAGCCAGGAATAATTTAACCGTAGCTAACTGACACTGCCCGGTGCGCAAAACCGTGCAAATGTGGTTTTTATAATAGCGAAATGAAAGAGATAGAAATTAGCCCAAAATGGCCAATAAACTACAAACTTCTTGGCTGGAACCACTCCTCCAGGGACAGATAGGTTGCTCAAAGCTCCACTCTCTCACAGCTGAACAGAGAAACTTCCTTCTATCCAAGTAAGGTATGGGCAACTCAGAAACTAGTATCACAGTCCTGAATTTAGCACTAGCCTGAAAACTGGACTATACTAGCTTAGAAAGGTGGGAAACAAGGATTTTTTTTTTTTTTTAAAGATAAAGCAAAAACAGTAAAAAATACACTTAAAACAGCTTTAAACGATTACAAACGATCAGAAAAGGCTATCGCACTTTAGTGTGTAGCCTAAAACAGTTAAACAAATTATTTAAACAAAAAATAACTTTTTAAAAGTGCAGGCAGTCAAATAAGTACAATATGTGAAAAAAAACAAGCTTTTAAATCACAATAAAATACTGGAAAATCTGCATTTAGGCAGAAAACAGTTAAGTACAGCAAGAAAGTACAGACAAATAATACTTAATCACTCCAAAGTCTCTCTCCTAAGCTAGAAGGCTTGTATCAGTTTAAGGCTTTCTCGTGCTACCCAGTAGGTTAGTTACAGGAAAGATGGGAAGCAAGCATAGATGTGGTCTTTTAAACCAGAAAGTTGAAAGAGATGGACAAACTGTACAAATGGTCAATAAACTACAATTTCTGGGCCAAGATCCTCTCCTCTTGTGGTAGACAGGCTACCTAGTGCTTACCACTCCCACTGATAAGCTAGAAGGCTTTCCTCCAACACAGAAAGGCTTGCAGGGCTCAGAAGCTTACCAACAGTCCTGGATACAGCAACTCTGTATCTGGACTAGGCTAGTTACAGGAAAGGTGGGAAACAAGCGCAAGTGCGGCTTTTAAATGAGAACGTTGAAAGAGATGGAAAAAAACTGCCCAAACGGCCAGTAGCTACAATTTCTGGGCCAGAAACCACTACTCTTGTGGTAGATAGGCTACTTAATGTTTACAACTTCCACTGATAAGCTAGAAGGCTTCCCTCCATCACAGAAAGGCTTGGGGGGGGGGGGGCTCAGAAGCTTACAAAGAGTCCTGCAATACAGCAAATCTGTACCTGAACTAGACTAGTTACAGGAAAGGTAGGGAACAAGTACAAATGTAGGCTTTTAAGCCAGCAAGTTGAAAGAGATAGAAAACTGCCCAAACGGCCAAATAAACTACAATTTCTGGGCTAAAACTCACTCTTCCCATGGAGGATAGGTTGCCCAGTTGATTGCAATCAGATATAAGAGGTGTAGCATCTGGGAAATAGAAAAAAAAAATTAAGCTTATTTCCTGCCTTTCTTGTTAAGTGGTACAGACTATTTGTAGGCTTCTGAGCCCCCAAGCCCTTCTGTGTTTGAGGGAAGCCTTCTAGCTTGTTTTTTTTTCTTATAACTAGCCAGTTTTCTAGTTTCAGCACTCAAATCTGTTTCTTTGATCTCAGCACTTGTTCAGAGAAAAAAAAAAAAAAAAAATTTTTCATCTGCTTTTACTGTACTTGTGTTTTTACCTACTTCTTTTTACTTTTGCATCATCTTAAAATACTCAATTGTATTTATTACTGCTTGGTGTAACTCATTCTAAGCCTTTTGGTTTAAACACTTGGGCTTCGGACCAGTTAGTTGTTTTGCACTGAGAGGGTTTGTGGTCTGCACTGTTGTGGCAGAACAGGTAGCTTACATCCTTCTAGGTTGAGAACTGCTGATTGAGGGCTCAGTGTCTGTTATTCTAAAAGTGTATTAATTCTGGTTTAAGCACTTGGGCTTTCAAGCCAGTTATTTTACATTAAGAGGGTTCGTGGTCTGCACTCTTGTGGGAGGAGAGGCTGGACTCTGCCCTTCTGAGCTGGGAATTTCTGGTTAAAGGCTTATAGTGCATGCATATCTGAACTGTTTCTTACTGAAGTTGGTGCCTTGTTTGCTGTGGCATAGACTGGATTCGGGCCTGCTGGATCTAGCTTTGTTTGTGTAACTTGAGCACTAATCCAGACATTCTCTAAAGTATTCAATGGTATTTATTACTGCTTGGTTGTAACTTGATTAAAGTGTAGCTATCATTCAAGTCTTTTGGATTAAGCACTTGGGCTTCAGACCAGTTGTTTTACATTAGGAAGGTTTGTGGCAAGCACTGTGGTGGCAGGACAGGTAGCTTTCATCCTTCTAAGTTGGGAACTGCTGATTGAGAGCCCAGTGTCCAAGTGTATTAGTTCTGGTTTAGGCACTTGGGCTTCAGGCCAGTTATTTTACATTAAGAAGGTTCGTGGTCTGCACTCTTGTGGGAGAAGAGGCTGGACTCTGCCCTTCTGAGCTGGGAATTTCTGGTTAAAGGTTTATAGTGCCTGAATATTTGAACTGTATCTTACTGAAATTGGTTCACCTTGTTTGCTCTAGCATAGACTAGATCCAGGCCTGCTGAATCTAGCTTTGTTTATATGCTTGTTGTTTGTTTGCTTGTTATTTCCCTGGAAGCTAATTCCACCTAATACGCAACTTCTCAGCTTCTGTGGATCACTAGTGATATCTGCATTGCTTACTGTACTTATTTCCTTGTTTCACTTGAAAGAAAGTTACTGTTTGTCGTTTTGCATTTAGTTACTTGTAACACATTGCACTCAAGTTACCTGGCACTTGCTCACTAAAGCAATTATATAAGTCAGCACTAAAAATTAAAAGCACTACACCCTCACTCCCCACTGGCCCTTGTTTTCAATTAAGGAATTCCCAATATTATTCTAGCATGTCCAAAGGTCAGTTGTCAATCTTCTCTCCGGTCCAGCTGGTGAATCTGGGAATCTTGAGGCAATGTTATAACTGCCTCATGTACACAGACAACCCTCTCCTCCTTCCACATAACACAAATACTTGAGAGATGCAGCTATTTAGCCAAACTGGAGGCTGAGCTCTCTCAACTCAGGACTGGCAAGACCAGACAGGAGGAGAAGGCAACTACACACACCACAAAACCAGCCTCACATAATGCTACCACTCCACTGAATCAAACACATAAACACACAAAGACATACTCGGAGGCTCTGAGTAAAATTTACCTAAACAGCAGAGGCCTCCAAAGCAGACACCCAAACAACTGCTACCTCAAGACACCCCACAAGCAACACATAAACCACAAAAGCAGTGTGCAAAGCAGTCACAGCCCTTAAGGCCAAATACAACACCAAACATACTTGTCATAGGTGACTCCATAGTCAGACACACTGACGTCCCACTCACCAGGCTGAACAAGGAGAGGGTCACAGTAAGCTGCCTATCGGGCGCTAGAATCCGCCACATAACACAAGCACTCGGGTCACTCCACGGCAAGTACAAATATGACACAGTCATTGTCCATGCTGGTGTGAACGACCTGACGCACCTCCCTGGACTACATGAAAAGAGACATAGAGGAGCTCTCTGATTATGTAGCCCAGGCAGGTATGACCCTAACCCTGAGCAGTATCCTTCCTTCACCAAGAATGATGCCACAATATAGAGACAAGATGATCAGCTTTAACAATTGGCTTAATGTCTGGTGTCATTCAAAGGGGATCCAGTGTCTGTCTGCCTGGGATGACATGCTTGACAAGCCACACTGCTTAAGGGACGGCTTGCACCTGTCACCCCTGGGATTCCGGATATTGGCTAAGGCTCTGCCACCCCCATAGTGCCTTTTTAGGCAAGGCTCAAATTCTAAACCTACCACCCTAGAAAACAAAAATGGGAAGAAACTGAGGGTAATGCTGCTCAATGCCAGAAGTCTAAATCTCAAAATGCACGCACTCGAGGCCCTTCTCAGTATGGAGAACATCGATGTCTGTGCTGTAACTGAAACCTGGTTCAAGGCTCCTGAGAGCACCCGCACTATTAGGTTTTACCTCATATCATGCGTTCCGCCCCAAAACCCGGACCACACCACAAAAGGAGGGTGTATCCATATTCATAAAGGATACCCACACCTCCAGGTTGGTGGCAACGCAAGCTTCGAAACCATCCAGGTGCAACTAACCATAGACAAAACTGCTCTACAAATTGTAGCATGCTACAGGCCACCCTCTCAAACTCAGGAACCCCACACAGCCTTCCTGAAGACACTGGAGGGTATAAATGTATCTCCAAACACCATCATATTGGGTGACTTCAACTACCCGAATATAGACTGGGAACATTACTCAAGCCCTAACTTTCTAGCCCAACGGTTCCTGGAGTTCATAAATTCAAATGCCATGGAACAGCTAGTCATTGTTCCCACGAGAGGAGAAAATATACTAGATCTCATTGTCACAAACATGGGGACAAAAAGCTCCACACCGGAAGTATATCCCTCATTGGTGAGATCTGATCATAAACTAATCTCTCTGGAAATCCACATCCCGCCCCCACCCCAAACAAAAAAAAGACCATAGTGAAGAACTTCTCTAAAGCAAACTTCACACTACTCAAGACTGGTGTGGTATCCTTCAAGGCCCCTGAGCCAGTGGAAACCACAACCCAAGCTGCGGAAGCCCTTACAAATGCCTTCTATGAACACCTCCAGGACTGCATGGATCAGGCAATCCCAAATAAAACCAAGACTCTTTCCACAAAGGGCAAACGTCCAGTCTGGTGGACCCCAGCCATTAACAAACTTTACAATAAGAGGAGAAAGCTATTACATGATAGAACAAAATCCATAAAAGGGAAGTCACCCCTGATTATTATTAGTAAAAAGATACGAGCACTCATAAAATCAACTAAGGCCAATTTTGAGAGAAAAATTGCCATGGATTCAAAGGACAATCATAAGGCGTTTTCAGCTATGTTAGGAACCTGGGTGGAAACTCCCAGATATGCTCAGAATTAGCCCAAAATGATACAAAATCACTGAACCCACAGACATTGCCAACATACTGGCAGACAGGTTCAGTGCAAACTTCACCCTCTCCCCTAAAGGAGAGATAACTATCCCAGCCGAGTGTAGCCTCCCGGACATCTCAAATGCGCAGGTGAAAGCTGCTCTCTCTAAAGCTAAAACACAGCATCAATGGGACCGGATGGTGTCCCCGGCTGTGTGCTACATGAGCTAAATGAGGAATTAAACCCGCATAAGGCAGCTGTTTAATCTCAGCCTTACCACAGGATACGTGCCCAAGGAGTGGCGTCGGCAACTGTTGTCCCACTCCACAAAGGCGGCGCCTCACGGACCCTGGTAATTACGCCCCATAAGCTTAACAAGTCTAGTCTGCAAAGCTATGGAGAGGATCATAATGGAGCTCATAAACAAAGATATAGGGACTTGCAGACATTGGACCCGACCCAGTTTGGCTTTGTCAAGGGAAGATCATGCCTTTTGAACTTGGTCGACTTCTTGAAACAGTCACCAAGGCCATTGATGAGGAAAGGCAGTCCATGCAGCCTACCTTGACCTTGCAAAGGCTTTGACACAATACCCCACTCGGGTATTGTAGAAAAACTTACCAGCTTAAATGTAAACCCATATGTCACAAGATGGGTTGCAAACTGGCTTAAGGACAGAACCCACAGGGTTAGAGTTGCTGGCGCTGTGTCAGACTCCAAGCCGGTCACAAGTGGTGTCCCACAGGGCTCGGTCCTTGGCCCCTATTGTTTGGCATCTACTTCTCAGAAGTACAGGCCAACATAGGAGGACTTTGGCTGACAAAGTTTGCAGATGACTGCAAACTGGGCCATAGTGGAAAGTGCATCAGACACGGATATCCTTCAGAAGGGACTCACGGAAACAGATAGCTGGTGCCAGAGCCATGGCCTGAAGTTAAACGCCAAAAATGTATAGTCATACCCTTCGAAAAACAAGGTAACCCCAAGCTACCATATAGGTGGCAATCCACTAAGCACAGAAGAGGTTATCAGGGACCTGGGGACCCAGGTTGACAGTGGCCTTTCTTTTGACACTCACATTGCTAAAGTGGTTAGAAAGACCTTCTACATTGCCCACCTGATCATGAAGGGATTCACATCCAGATCTAGTGAGGTTATTGTTCCCCTGTACTCTTCACTTATCAGACCAATGATCGAGTACAATGCCCCATTCGGGATGTATCTCACCCGACATCTGCAGCAATTGGAGAGACCCCAAAAGTTCCTCACCAAAAGGATAAAGGGACTCCAAAATCTGTCATATGCTGCCAGATTGAAGAAACTCCAGCTCTATTCAGTCGCATACCATCTGCTCAGAGGTGACATGTGCCTGACATACAAGGCCATGTCCAACCCGAATTAATGGACATGCTCCACCTAAAAAATCCAAATCCACCAAAACCACTAGAGCAAGCGACTTAAACCTTAGCACGGATATAAATAGGACGTGCTGGAGGGATAGATTTATCACTCAGAGACTCCCTATGCTGTGGAATAAAATCCCGGTCCATGTGAGGCAGAGCACCTCGCTGACTCTGTTCAAGAGAAATCTAGACCTGTGGATGGGAGATCGTAGGTTTACCCCGGGAATCATCTCTGTGTCACTGCTGGACAGAGGCACAACAAACTAATGGGCACAGTATTTTTTCATATAAGGGGTGGCGTAAGCCACAAAAAATTGGGCTAGGCTTATAAATGCCTTAGGGCAGATAGCCTAGTATAAACCTATGAACCTATGAACCTATATATAATCAGTAAAGAGGCTATAATGAGTGGGCATATATTGAGGCAGTCTGTGAATGAAAATGAATAAATGCATCTGTTGTTGATCACTAATAAAGATTGCTGACCTGCTGTAAGAAAGTCCCACCACATTTCAGTTAGTCCCACCCTTCAGTTGCTTCCTGCAGCCCCCTTGCTTTAAAATCATCAGCTGCCACTGAGTGCTATAATAATTTCTCTGAATACCTATAATTATCAGTTAATTTATAAAGGGAAGAGTTGTATTTACTTCTTAATTAAGTAACTTGTGCGGAATATCAGTCAAACCAGCTTCTTGATTACTTCTCTGTAGTTCTTTGACCTCAACAGTTTCTAAGTAACTGTGTGCCCAAGACTGACTCACTAATAGCCATTGCATTGGAATTTCTTGCAGTTTGTACTGCTTAGCTTTATTGCTAACACTGTCCTGTGTACAGACAAGCATCTTGAAGTTTTTGCTTGAGAAGCTGTACTTCCCTCAGAATGCGAATGAATGGCCTGTATGGTATCTGCAAAGCAGTATCTTTTTAAGCAGTGTATTCTTTATATGGACTACTGTGACTAAGAGACACACGCCACAAAGGCATGCTACTCAAGGTCATGACCAGCATTCATAAACTGTTACTGAAGTGTTTAAGTGTCAGCAGAATGTGTTAATGAAATGTCGAAACATGGAATGTATTCTTTACTACAAAAGTAGGAAATGCTGTGTTGTTAGTTTTCAATGGTTTCCTCAAAACTGCAGCATAGATGTAACACAACTGATAACAGCAAACCGTCAGGGATCATTACCCCCTTTACAAACCCATTTGAATCTGGCAGCTTAACTGTAAGTGATTGGCTTTCAGAAGCCAAAAATGAACAAGAACCACCACTCAAAATTACTGAGGCCCTTTCACTTATTTAAAAGGACTGCTTCTAGCATTTCCTAGCATTCAGCATGATTCCTAATGAAATCAGTGCAGCAGTGGTTTCTTCAGATAATATTTATACAAAAGAAGATGGGTAAAAGACCTTTGTAGCTAGTATGATAATTCTTCCACTGGATTTTGTTTTTGTTTATAGGACAATCCTACTTAATATCTTTATTTAACACGTTTTCTTTACTGTACTATTCTATGCAAATATGTTTTTGGTGTGCCTCAGTCATTTTGCTATTGAAATGTGAGTGTTTAACTTTTGCTATGGCACCAAAAATTCTTATATTCAGTTTGCTAGACCATGCCTAAAGTATGCTTTTCTGTACCAAGAAATGAAATTACAAAAAAACAAACACAGACTGATAAACAAAAACACTGGGCCGGATTTACGAAGGCTTGCATGGAGTCTAAAATTAGTGTAAGATAGCAGACAGCCAATATGTCTGCCGAGCGATCCAGCAACAGCCGGCAGGGGCATGCATGAGAGCTTCTTAAGCTACTCTTGCACGGTCAGTGTTATGGTATGCAAATTACCTCATTTGCTGCTGAAAGCTATGCAAATGAGGTAAATTTGTGATCAAGGAAACACTAACCTGTCCATGTAAGAGTAGTGTTATTTGCAGAAATGTACTCCGTTGGTAACGGAGTACCGTTCTGCAAATAGCTAAACGGAGCTATGACAGCTCCAAATAAAGGATGCATCTAGTTGAGGAAGCATGCCAATGGCCAAATATAAGGCCATTGGCATTTACAAATGTTCAAGAAATTCAAAGTAAAAACCTCAGGACACACCACGAGAAGTTCCAAATCAGCTTTATTCAGTTGAATATAAAAAATAATAAAAGATAAGCGCTTTCGCGTGCCGAAAGTGCACGCTTCTTCAGATCAAATGTTGTAAATCCTTAAAATCTATTTTTCCCCCGATCTCCGATGTTTCAGCGTAGCGCAGCACCGCGCAAATGTGTGGCACTTTAAATAAAATGAAACAAATTGAAAAATAGCCATAAATGGGCATTTTCACTAAAAAGCTTGTTCTGTTATGCAGGTGAATGGCAGGCTGAAAACAACATGGCCACTGAGTAGTGGTTGCTAAGAGAGGGGCGCTCAGTGTGAGAGATGTAACCAAGCATTAGTAGGCAATCCTATGCAAATGAGGATAAGGATAGTGAATCCCAATTTTCCCTGGCATGTGAGCCATATCCCTAGAGTGTAAGTGTAGGAGTAGGGGAGTAGTAGAGTAGAAGATAGGTGACATCATGAGAGGGTATGTCTGAAAGACTGTAAGCTTATTGGAGCACAGTGGCTTGTGTTTGCCCTGAGTTGCTCAGGATTGCAAGAGGCATGTCTACAGTTGTCCTAGCTGAAAACAAGAAACCAAAGCCGTACGCCGTGGATATATCTGAAATTTTTGCAAACATGCACACAGCGTGTGTGCACGTGTGCACCTGTGTGTGTGTGTTTGTGCTTGTTTGCACAGCGCTGCCCTGAGTGGAAACAGAAAGGGAAAAGGAAGGAAAAGAAGTAGTAGGAGGTTAACCAAGGAGAACTAGCAGAGCTGCCAGGTGAAATATATCAGAATCAGCCAATTACACAGGCAGTAGACTAGCCCAGCCCAGCCCAGCACTTTAAACTCTGCAAACAGCAGTCTACCCTGTTTTTTCCCCAAGAACTCTGCAACACTGCAGTATACAAAGAGTGAATCTTAAAAAGCTTAATTCAGACAAAATGTTAGGGGCTGCTATTGCTATCATAAACCAACATGTGCAAGACGATGAGGGTGGTGATGTTGTGAATGCTGCTGAGCAACCCACAGTGAGGAGACGGAGAAGAGTGTACAGACCCAGGGTAACCTACCAGGGGCTACATGAGCTGGAGATAGTGGAGTGCTATAGAGTGGACAGAGACCTCCTGCAGCAAATTGTTGAGCTGTGCCAGCCACACCTCACACACAGAACCAACAGAGGGGAACCCATCCCAGTGGATACTAAGGTATGTGTTGGCCTATGAATACTAGCTACAGGTACCTTCCAGTGACCAACTGGTGATATGATGGGGGTTTCACAGGCATCAGCATCCAGGGTACTGCATCAGTTCCTGGATGCCATGTCAGCACATGTCGGTGAGCACGTATATTTCCCCAATTCTCATGAGGCATTGGCCAGCAATACGCATCTTTTCCACCAAATAGCAGAATACCCTGAGGTAGTGGGTGCAATAGACTGCACGCACATACACATCAAAGCATGACCCGATGAGCGGGGTAGGGTCTACATCAACCGCAAGGGCTTCCCCTCCATCAACTGCCAGGTTGTGTGAGATGCCCAGGGCATAATAATGAATGTGTGTGCTGGCTGCCCTGGAAGCTATCACGATTCCCACATCTGGCATCTGACACAGCTGTACCAGAGATTTGCCAATGGGTACATCACTGATGGTCAGCTAGTGGGGGATGCTAGATATGCACTGGAGCTGTGGCTGATGACACCCATCAGAAATGCACACACACCCGAACAAGAACTCCATTATGAGGCACACGCACAAACAAGAAACATTATTGAGCATGTGTTTGGGATGCTCAAGTCATGGTTCCAGTGCCTGGACACATCTGGTGGAGCCTTGCAGTACTCACCAACAACATGTACCCAAATTGTCATGGTATGTGCCATGCTACACAATATGATCCTGTGAAAACAGCTGCAGCAGGAACAGCATGGGGCAGGGCCAAACAGCACCCCACACCATTGCCAAGGCCTGCACAGGCACAGCGTGACTCGGAGAAAGAACAACCTGAGCCTGCCCCAGTAGGCAGAAGGAGGTGTGCCCAGTATGCCTTGGCCTTGGCAAAGAGGCAACGCATAGCACATACACTGACTCAGTAGGAACCCTGGAAATGACACCTCTCTCCTACTCGCACATACAGGGATGCCTAACTTGACACTACCTGTTTTCAAACATGTATAGGGAGTGTACTATGTATATCCAACATAGGCAGCCCTGCAGCACCACCTGAGGCATGATTGCCCTATTTTCAGCAATATAAGGCAGTGCTAAGCATATTTTACCACTATTTAGCATATTTAAACACAATTGCACGGAGCTGCGCATCGCGCTAACTAACGCAATGTGAGGCAACATTGAGCAATGTTGGGCAATGTTGGGCAAAGTCGGGCAAGGTTGGGCAAAGTTGAGCAAAGTCAGGTAAACATGCTCACACCTGCTTTACTGTTTCTTAAGCAGCCTGGTCTGCCCAGCAAGAAAATAAAAAGCAGTGACAGGGGTCGAACTCAGGATACTCTGCACTATAGTTACAGTACTGAGCCACTAAGCCATGACAGCATTTCACTGGCACAGACACAGCAGGACAATTGTAGACTAATGCAAGCACAAACAAATGCTGTATCATGCCCTCTGAAGAGGCATATGAATAACCTCCCCCAGGCCTATGCAGACAGATAACAGCAGGCCAGGCAGTGTGATATGGGTTAGGTAGGCTATGAAGTCACAAACTAATATACGTGAAATTGGAAGCTAAGATCTGTAGTACAGTAGTATGCCTTAAGCCAGTATGATAGGCAACAGTACAGACTGAAATGGAGTACCTGACATAGCAGTTGAGACCTAGCAAATGTGTATAAGTGTCAGGTGAACCCCTCATCCTATGTACATCCACAGTAACAATCAGGTGTGCCCCCCGGGTAGAAATGTAAAACTAATAGCTGTCCCCCCTGTATGTAGAAATGTTGATAAGTCTATGCAAAGTGACTCATGGAAGCCCTGCAGGCACAGTGTGCTTCCTGTCGATGTACAACACAAAGGTGAGCCCTGAAGTAAAAAACAACTTGATTTTTCACACACATATAGTATATATGTCCATACTGGGCATGCTCACACACTTAAACAAATTTAGCAAATTTCAGTCAGCAACATAGTGAAAGGTCATACTGGGCGTACTCACACACTCAACAAATTTAGCAAATTTCCATCAGCAACATACTGAAAGGTCATACTGGGCATGCTCACACTTAAATAAACGAAGCAAATGTCAGTCAACAACATACTGAAAGGTCATACTGGGCATGCTCACACACTTAGGCCATGTCTGAGTACAGCAGTGTGCCACACATATCTGGCAGTTGCAGTTCTTACCCCAGAAACTTGTCACTATTCACCAATCCTGCCTTGCGCACACAGTTATATGAAAACAGACCCATATAATATATTAGACTCCTGTCATAATCAAACTATGTACTACAAGTACTTAAATTGTTCAAAGAAAGTGAAAATTCAAAGAAGATCAATAAATCTCTGATCAGTATCATCAATAAACAATGAGCACTCCTAACATTATCCAATCCATGTTCTGGCAAAAATATTCTCAAAGAGTCCATAGAGAACCATGAAGCTTTCCTTTGCTATGTCATAAATATCAATGTAAACTCATATATTTTCTGAGTCAGTGCAAACTGTAAATGAATACATGTACATGACTGACATGGCCAACATCTTGTCAGACAGGTTCATACATATTTACCCCCCTCTCACTGACAAAAGGGCCCATTATCATACCTGGAGATTGCGAAAACCCAGAAATAACATATAGAATGGTTAAACAGCTCTTTCCAAACCTAAAAACACAGCGTCTATGGGATGACATGGTTTCCCTAGCTGTGTCATAGGTGAACTCCAAAACAAACAGACCCTGCACCTGAACAGTCTGTTGAGACTCACCCTCTGTACAGGATATGAAACTGTTGAATGGATAACAGCAATGTTTGGCACACTCCACAAGTGTTGGTGCACAACAGACCATGGGAACTATTGTCTTATAAGCCTATTAAGCCTGATCTGCAAGGCCATGGAGTCCATCATGATGGAACTCATAAACAGAGCTATTGGGAGCCTATAAACACCCAACCCTACTCATTTTGGTTTGGTCAGGGGCAGATCATGGTTCCCAAAACTGCTAGACTGTTTTCAAGGCAGTCACCCAGGACATACATCAATGAAATGAGCTACACACGTCCCACATAGACCTTGAAAAGCCCTTTTCCAACATCCCAGACACGTGTCGTATCCACAAAATCAACAACCTGTGCATAAATATGTATGTCATCTGATGGATTGCCAACTGGGGCACAGATAGATCCCACAAGGTAAGAATTGTGGTCTCCTGTTCAAGCTGGTAACAACTGCTGTCCCCTTGGCTCAGTCCTGGGACCCCTCCTGTCTGGTATATACTTTTCAGAAATACAGTCAAACACACGAGGGCTATGTTTAGCAAAGTTTGTGGATGACTGCAAAAAAGCTGTCATAATCAATGTTTGGGACAACAGAGACATCCTTAAAAAGGGTCTCAGTCAGACAGATGTGGTGTCAAAATTATGGCCTCGAGCTACAGTCATACAAATAACACATAGTTGCCAACACCCTAAATATGGAGGTGATAATAAGGGATCTATGGACACATGTGGATAGTCATCTCTACTTCCAGAAACACATTCACAAAGTGGTTAGAAATTCATGCTATGTGTTCCCACAAACTGCCAAGGTCTTTGCATGTAGGTCAAAGGAGGTTCCCTCTACTCATCAGTCATCAGACCCATCAGAGAGTACCACAACACAATTGCGATGAATCTGACTAGGCACCTTCAGCAGCTGGAAAGACCACTGAAGTACCTCAACAAGAGGATTACTGGCCTCAAACAGTTGCCCCATGCAACAAGACTAAATTTAACTCAATCTGTACTCTGTTGCATACTGTCTACTCAGGAGATCTCTGCCCAACAGACAGGTCCATGTCCAATGCAGAACTGATGTACATGTGCTATCTGAAGTAACCCCAAGCTCACTGTACCACATGCTCTAGGGATATCATCATCACAACATTAAATAGAACATCTTGGAGGGATACATTACTAACTCACAGACTTCCCTTGCTTTGGAACAGGCTCCCAACCGACATTAAGCCAAGTCCCTCACTGACACTCTTCCAGAGGAGTCTTGATGAGTGTATGTGAAACTGAACTGTCACATCATGGATCACTTCATCAGCTCTATTGCACAGAGGCCTAGGGAACTAACTCCATGGGTGGTGATAGCTGCATACTCTGGCCATACTAATATATGCCTTCAGGCAGATAGCCTATTACCTACCTATGCACCTATATATATATATATATATATATATATATATATATATATATATAGGGGGAACACAGTATAATAAGCCAAAGATGGATGGGCAGAGGTGTGTAAGAGGGTGACCATGGCAGGGAGCCATCCAGGACTGTCCCACCCAGCACACATCCCAATGGCATGAATGACATGAGGTGCACATCTCTCACACTGTACATAACAGCCACCAGTATCTGTAAGCAATACACTACATGTGGTCCATGTGCCTGCTGTACAACATGACTGTACAATGAAGTACACATCTACTATCTGTAGACATGTACCTGTCACATAGTCTACTACATACCTATGAACCTATCTCCACGAAGGTATAGATCAGCCTACGCAAGTTGTGCATCCTTCACCACACCATTGGGTAGTCTCCCGAGGCCTAGTTCTAATAGTTAGTACCCTAAGCCCCTTTCTAGTGGGGCTGCTGATGTAATGCCTGGCATGAATTGCCTGTTTCCCATCCTCTCATCAAGGTTCCAATTGAAGAGTGTCAGCGAGAGGTTCTGTCTGATGTACATTGGGACTCTGTTCCACAGTAAGGCAAGTGTCTGGGATGGTACTCTATCCCACCAGCATGTTGTATTCATCATTGTGATGAGGTTCATATCCCTGGAATGTGTAAGGTGACTCAATGTTGTTATCTGTAGATGGAGCATGTTTAACAGTTATGTGTTGGACATGGCTCTGTATGTTAGGCAGAGTGTGCCTCTGAGTAGGCGGTACGCAACGAAGAATAGATTTAGTTTTACCAGTTGTGTTGCATAACGCAACTGTTTGAGGCCAGTAATTCTCTTGGTGAGGTACCTATGTGGTCTCTACAGCTGCTGGATATACTAAGTCGTGTACATCCAAAATGGTGCACTGTACTCAATGATGGGTCTGATGACGTAAGAGTAGAGTGCCAACACTACCTCTCTAGATCCTGATGCAAACCCTTTGTTGATTAGGTGGGCCACATAGGATCTCCCAAATCACTTTGGCAACATGGTTGTCAAAGGAATGATGACTACCTACTTGTGTCCCCAGATCCCTTATCACCTTGTCATTTTTAATGGGGTAACACCTATGTGGTAGTTTGTGGGTATTTTGTTTTCAACAAAGAGGATCACTATGCATTCCTCCACAGTGAGCTTGAGGCCATGATTCTGACACCACACATTTGTCTCATAGAGTCCCTTCTGGAGAATATGTCTGTCTTCCGGGGAATCTATTATGGCAAACACTTAGAGTTCCCAGCAAACTTATTCAACCACAACCCTCCTGTGTTGGCATGTACATTTGAGAAGTTTATACCAAACAGGAGTGACCCCAGAACTGAACCCTTGGGGACACCAGTCATTACCGGTGTAGAGTCTGACATGTAGCCAGCAACTCTTAATGTGTGGGATCTATCTGTGAGCCAGTTTGCAATCCATCTTGTGATGTATGGATTCATGGCCAAGTTGGTGAGTTCATCTATGATACCTGACTGGGGAATGGTGTCAAAGGCCTTAGCGAGGTATAGCTAGGCTGTGTTGAGATCATTTCAATCATCTGTAGCCTGGGTAACTGTCAAAGGAATCCTCCCAGTTCAGGAGGCGTGGTCTGCATTTGATGAAGCCAAACTGGGTGTGCTCAACTGTGTGAAGGTTCCCAATCTCTGTATTGTTGACTTCCATTATGATTGGCTCCATTGCCTTGCAGAACACACTCATCAGGCTCACAGAGCATGAATGCCAAGGGTTTTTTGTGGCCCCACCCCTGTGGAGTGTGAAGAACATTGCTGTACAACATTCTATGAGTACATATCCTGTAGAGAGCATGTAGAGAGAGGTGTAGGTATCCTTGATGAATATGGATACATCCTCACCCTATGTGCTATGATTCAGGTTCTGATGTCGGAAGGTATGGAATGAGTAGTATCCTGGTAGTGCTGATGTGCTGTCTGGAGCCTTGAACTAGGTTTCTGTTACTGCACAGATATCAATATTCTCCATAATGAGAAGTGCCTCAAGTATGTGCATTTGGAGGCTGAGATTCTGGCAATGAGTAGCATTTATCTCACTTTGTGGTTATTTGTGTTGGTGATGGGGTTTGGTTTGTCCTGCGTGACTGGTGTTCCACACCTGAAGTCAGCGCCTCATTGGTCCCATTTGACCATAAGTAAATTACCCTACATATCCAAATTCTGGACCCACACCCCCATTAAGGAAACCACGTTAAAAAATGTCTCCAAAACCAACTTCATGCTTCTTAAGACAGAAGTGCTGAACTGCAGGACACCCGTGCAGATGGACAATACAGTTATGACTACTGAATCCTTCACAATTGCACTTTATAAGCACTTACATGACTGCATGCATCGTGCTATCCCAAACAGAACCAAGACGCTATCCTCCTAGAAAAGGAAGCCAATCTGGTGTTCCCCTGCCATAAACAAACTGCACAAGAGAAGGAAGAAACTGTTGCAAAAGAGGGTAAAATCCCATGAATGGTGGAGCTCCATGGTCAACATCAGTAAGAAGCTGTGATCCCTGATAAAATCCTCCAAAGCTAGTTATGAAAACAAAATTGACACTGATTCTAAAGACAGCCACAAAGCATTCTATAGCAATGTCAACAATCTCAATGGCAACACTCAGATCTGCTCTGAGTTACAGCACAATGGCACTAAATATACAGACCCAACTGATATTGCCAACATCCTGGCAGATAGGATCAGTGCTAACTTCACCCCCACTCTCACCCCTGAAAGAGCACATCTCTGTAATGGAAGAATGCAAAGTTGCTGTCATCACGGCTGCACAGGTAAAAAACACTCTCCAAAGCCAGGAACACAGCATCCATGGGACCAGATAACATCCCAGGCTGTGTTCTACACAAACTACAGAACGAATAGGCACCACACCTACGTACCATTTTCAGTCATAGCCTCACCTCAGGCTTTGTGCCTGCTGAATGGTGCACAACAACGGTTATCCCACTACACAAAGGGGAGCCACCATGGACCCCAGGAACTAGCGCCCCATTAGCCTGATGAGCCTGCTCTGCAAGGCCATGGAATGTATCATCATATAACTTATAAAAAAAGACATTGGTAATCTCCAAACTCTGGACCACAACCATGTTGGGTTTGTAAAAAGCAGATCATGTCTCCTAAACCTGACAGACGTCATTGAAGCAGTCACCAGAACAGTAGACAAGGGTAAGGTGGTTCACACAGCCTATGTATCTCTTGCCACGGCTTTCTACACCATCCCCCACTCTGGAATTATAGATAAACCCACTAAACTAGGTATAAATCGCCATGAACTACAACATAGGCGGTAGTATACTTAACACTGAATGTGTGATAAGAGACCTTGGGTCACAGGTGGACAGTGGACACACCTGTGATAATCACATCCTCACAGTAGTCAGGAAATCCTTCTACGTGGCACACCTCATCACAAAAGGTGTCTCATGCAGAATAGAAGAGGACATTGTTCTTCTCTACTCATCACTCACTAGATCCATAATAGAGTACAACACCCCTTTTGCTATGTACCTCACAAGACATCTACAACAACTGGAAAGCCTGCAGAAATACCTCACAAAGGGGATTAGTGGCCTGAAATACATGCCATACACAGACTGTCTCAAAATGCTCCAGCTGTACTCTCTCGCATATCGCCTACTCAGAGGTGATCTCTGCCTAACATACAAAGCTATGTCAAACACAGAGCTGTTGGACATGCTCCATGTAAAACACTCACAATCCCTCTGATCTTTGTCCCCAAAACCCAGCATGAAATACAAAAGGAAGGGGTGTATCCATTAACCTTATGGATACCCACACCTTCAGGTTAGTGGCACAGCATGAGGCTTTGAAGCCCATGCAAGTGCAACTAACATTGGGCAAAGCTGCTTATCAGATTATAGCCTGCTACAGATCACCTACCTTGTCTCAGGAACCTCACTCAGTATTCCTGAGAACACTGGAAAATATAAAGGTCCTACCAAACACCATTATATGAGGAGATTACAACTACTCAAACATTGACTGGGAGAATTACTCATGTACAACGTCCTTTGCCCAATGCTTCCTAGAGTTTAAAAACTCAAATGCCCTGGAACAGCTGGTCACCATGCCCACTAGAGGTGACAACATACTGGACCTGATCATCACCAACATGGGGTACCAGTGTTCTACACCAGAGATAAACCCCTCGCTGGTAATATCAGACCATAAAGTAATCACACTGGACATCCACCCCCCCCCCCAAGTCAGGGAAACCACTGTGAAGAAATTTTCAAAAGCAAACTGCACACTTCTCAAGACCAAAGTGGAAAGTTCCAAAGCCCCCTTGCTATAGAATAATGCTATACAATCTGCAGAATCATTTACAAGTGCATTCTATGAGCATCTACAGGGATGCATGGATCAAGACATCCCAAATAAAACCAAGATACACTCCTCAAAAATGAAGAAACCAATCTGGTGGCTGTTGCCCATAAATAAGCTATACAACAGAAGGAGGAAACTAACACATGATAGAGCAAACTTCACAAAAGGAAAGGCATCACTGATCATTATTAGGAAGAAACAATGATTGCACATAAAATAATACAAGGCCAGTTTCTAAAGACAAATTGCCATGGAATCTAAGAATAACAACCACAAAGCTTCCGTTAGCTATACCAAACATTTAGGTGGCAACTCTCAAATATGCTGTCAGCTACTGCAAAATGGCAAAAAATACACTGAACCAACTGACATTGCTCACATCCTGGTGGACAAGTTCAGTGCAAACTTCACCCCCCCTCACCCCCAAAAGGGCCTGTGTCCATCCCAGAAGAATGCAGAGCCCCAGACTTCATGGACATGCAGGTAAAAACAGCCCTCTCCAAAGCTAAGAACACAGCATCAATGGGACTGGATGGTGTCCCAGGCTGCATCTTACACCAGCTCCAAAAGGAACTACACACTCACCTACATTCACTGTCCAGACTCAACCTTACCACAGGCTATGTACCCAAAGAATGGCATACAGCAACAGTCATCCAGCTCCACAAAGGTGGTGCCACAACAGAACCTGGAAACTATTGCCCTATAGGCCTACTCAGCCTGGTCTGCAAAGCTATGGAGCAAATTATCATGGAACCCATAAACAGAGACATTGGGAACCTCCAGACACTGGACTCTACCCAATTTGGCTTTGTTAAAGGCAGATCCTGCCTCCTAAACCTAGTTGACTTCTTTGAAACAGTTACCAAGGGCATAGATGGTGGTGAAAATAGTCCACACAGCCGACCTGGAACTCACTAAGGCCTTTGACACCATTCCCCACTCTGGCATGATAGACAAGCTTACCAGCTTGAACATTAACCCCTATGTCACAGGATGGATGGCCAACTGGCTCACAGATCAAACACACATGGTCAGAGTTGCAGGTGCCATGTCTGACTCTAAACCAGTCACAAGTGGCATCCCACAGGTCTTGGTCCTGGGACCCCACTTGTTCAGTAGATACTGCTTAGAGGTACAGGCAAGCACAGGAGGAGTATGGCTGACCAAATTTGCAGATGACTGCTAACTGTGGTCCATAATCGACTCTATGGCTGACACAGACATCCTCCAGAAGGATCTTACAGAGACAGATACCTGGTGTCAAAACAATGCCCTCAAGCAGAATGCCAAAAAATGCATAGTCATCCCCTTTGGATAAAACAAAGTGCCCACAAATTACCACATAGGTGGTAATCCAGTATGTACGGAGAATGTAATTATGGACCTGGGGACCCAGGTAGATAGTAAACTCTCCTTTGATGATCACATTGCCAAAGTGTTTAGAAATTCCTTCTATGTAGCCCACCTAATGTCACCTAATGTAACCCACTTTGTCAAGTCTGATGATGTCACCATCCTACAAATATACCTGTGGAAAAAAAAAACTCCCAGTAATGTGTATAGCATGTCGTGTAAATACATATTGCTGTAGTATCATAAAGTACTTAGGTAGGGATTTGAATCCTCCATTTGCCAGCTGTAGTATCATAAAGTACTTAGGTAGGGGTTTGAATCCTCCATTTGCCAACTGTATAAGAGTGTGTCTCCTTGGAGAGGAGCAACCTTTTTGAAAACTACTGAAACACCTTAAAAGTGGTATACTCATCTTTGTCAAGTCTGATGATGTCACCATCCTACAAATATACCTGTGGAAAAGGGAACTCCCAGTAATGTGTAAAGCACATCGTGTAAATTCATACTGCTCTAGTATCATAAAATAATTAGGGAGGGGGTTGAATCCTGCACTTGTGAACTGTATGAGAGCGTATGTGTGCGTGTCTCTTTGGAGAGGAGCAACCTTTTTGAGGACTACTGAAACACCTTAAAAATGGCATACTCATCTTTATCAAGGCTGATGTCACTATCCTACAAATATACCTGTGGAAAGGGAAGCTCTCAGTAATGTGTATAGCGGGTTGTGTAAATGCATATCGCTCTAGTGTCATAAAGTAGTTAAATAGGAGTTTGAATCTTGCACTTGCCAACTGTGTGTGTGTCTCCGTGGAGAGGAGCAATCTTTTTGGAGACTACTAAAACACCTTAAAAGTGGTATACTCATCTTTGTCAAGTCTGATGATGTCACCATCCTACAAATATACCTGTGGAAAGGAGAACTCCCATTAATGTGTATAGTACGTCGTGTAAATGCATATTGCTGTAGTATCATAAAGTAATTAGATAGTGGTGTGAATTCTGCACTTACCTTCTGTGTGTGTGCATCTCCTTGGAGAGGAGCAATCGTTTTGGAGACTACTAAAACACCTTAAAAGTAGTATACTCATCTTTGTCAAGTCTGATGATGTCACCATCCTACAAATATACCTGTGGAACAGAAAACTCCCAGTAATGTGTATAGCGTGTTGTGTACATGCATACAGCTGTGGTATCATAAAGTAATTAGATGGGGGTTTGAATCCTGCACTTGCCAACTGTGTGTGCCTCCTTGGAGAAGAGTAATCTTTTTGGAGACTACTGAAACACCTTAAAAGTGGTATACTCATCTTTGTCAAGTCTGATGGTGTCACCAGACTACAAATATACCTGTGGAAAGGAAAACTCTCAGTAATGTGGGTAGTGCGTCATGTAAATGTGTACTGCTGTAATATCATGAAGTAGTAAGGTAGGTGTTTGAATCCTGCACTTAGTGGCTTTGTGTGTATGTGCTCCACATGTGTGACACTGTTGGTCAATGTGTCATGGGTTTTGCTTTTACTACTGTATGACATATCACAATGACAACAGTATGTGCATTACACATGTCAGGTAGCTGTGTGGAAAATACATATACATACATGTGACCTCAATTATTTCATAGGTGGGAACCCTGCTTTCTCCATGAACACATCTGTTATCTTTGCCAGAGCGTGCTGCTGCTTTCCAGACCTTAGGTCACATCTGTATGCTTGTGACAAGCCTAGCCACTGCAGTGATCCCTGGCCTACGTCATCCGTTTCACATACACTCATTACGGTTTCTATTGAATAGTGTGAGTTAGGGTTTTTGCCTGAGGTATATTTGAAACCTGTTCAAAAGCAGCGAAGTCTGTCAAAGATGGCTATTTATTATAGGTGTGCAACAACCTTTGTGGATATGCATGCAGACCCCTTATTGCTTATGTGATTCACAGAGAGATTTCCAAAACCCTTTGGAAATGTGATTATCAAAGGAGAGATGAATTAATGCATGGCTCTATGTATACATTGGTACCTGTTCCACATTTTGTGGGCTACTACCTATGTGGTACTCTGGGGATACTATGTTTTGTAAAAGTGGATGACTATGCTTTATTTGGCTTATAGCTTTACAGCATGGGTTTGACACCAGGTATCTGTCTGTATGATACACTTTTGGAGGATGTGTGTGTCATCTGGAGAATGCATTATAGCCCACAGTATGCATTGCCAAACGTGGCCAGACATATCCCTACTGTGTTTGCTTGTACCTAAGAAAGCTATATGCCAAACAGGAGTGGTCCCAGGACTGAGTGCAGGTGAATACCACTTGTTACTGGCATAGAATAGTACTTGAAGGCTGAAAATGTTACTGTGTGTCCTACATCTGTGTGTCAGTTGTCAAGCCATCATCTAACAATTGTTTATGGGCAGGCTGTTGAGGTTATGTATACTACCAGAATGCAAACCAATGACATATAGTAATAACAGTATCACCCACAGCACAGTGTCAAAATGTGTCATACACACACGTGTACTCACATTCCAAAATGTGTATAGTACAATGCATACTGGCCACCAATAGAAACTATGGAGTGTTAACACTGTCTAATACAGGGCATGTCACCCTGCCCATGTGTCCAATATGAAAGTACATGCAGACAGTGCACCTCAACCATGTTCACAAATGTACACCTGCAAATCTGTGCTGCACACATCCCACAGTTACTATCCACTCTGTAACACATGCTGACAAAACTACACACATCAGCCAAGTGGCACATGGGCAGACAATACACATTTGGAATAAACACTGGTGTAAACAATACTACATTGATAATTATAGCTTTAATGCATCATGCTTGCTCAGCTACACCTTCAAGGATATCATTACACTTTACTGCTGACAACATGCTACACATTAAAACATTGCTGTACTGTAATAAAGTCACCCTGTGCATCAGCACCATGTTAGCCTGTTCCTGCATCAATGTTACAGATGACAGGAGGTGGCACAGGTTTCATCATATGCACAGGGTGTGTTGTTGGTTTGCCAGAGGCCTACATTGAGTCATACAATCGACATGTGTGTGTGAATGTGTGTGTGAGGGCCAAGAGTACTGTTATGGGCCAATGTCAATGTAATGTGTGCGAGTATGTGTTTGCCCTAGGTGTCTGGTTTATGTGTGTGTGTGTCTGCATGCACACAGTTCCACCATGAGGCTGGCATATACGGGGATTTGTGGGACAGCTACAGACTGTACCTGGCAAGCTTTACAGATCACTGTCTCTGGCCATGGATACGGGACCTGTGCCTGGCAGGGGTGTACAGACAGTATCAGGTACTAATCCAGACTGGGTACTATCCTCAGAGGTTGACATATGTCCACTGGATCCAGGTCCCTGCTGTGACTGGCCAGAGCCACGTGCACATGGTCTAATAGGATGGTCTATGGACAGCCCCCCCCAACATTGCTGGGGCTGGTACTGGCACTACGGGAGCAGCTATGACTTGATGAATGTCCACAGCAACTGCCAGCTGATGATGTTGCTGACATACGTCCATGTCGATATCTCAACCTGTTCTGCACTGTACTGACACATGGACATGACATTGTGGAGGACATCTAATGTCTCACCCCAACGTCTATTAATGACCTCAGTGTAATTACGTATGGCACCTGCTAGGTCACGGATACTGTCATTTACAGAGGTGTTCATAGGTTCATAGGTTCATAGGTTCATACTAGGCTATCTGCCCTAGGGCATTTATAAGCCTAGCCAGAGTGTGTGTGGCTTTCACCACCCCTTAGGATGAGAATACTATACCCATTAGTTTGCTGTGCCTCTGTCCAGCAGTGATACAGAGATGATTCCCGGGGTAAACCTACGATCTCCCATCCACTTGTCAAGATTTCTCTTGAACAGAGTCAGTGAGGGGCTCTGCCTCACATGGACTGGGATTCTGTTCCATAGTGTAGGGAGTCTCTGGGTGATGAATCTGTCCCTCCAGCACGTCCTATTTATATGAACTGCTCCATACATGCCTGTGCCTCCATGACAGCCTGGAACATGCATGTGGTTGTAAGAGTTGTGGCACATCTGTCAGGGGCATGATGACCAGCAGTGCTCTGATGAGAACCCCTGGGCATCTGCCTATGTAGTACCATTCCAGACATCTGGCTATGGCTGCTGTGTCCTGATGCATGTGTCATAGATACCACACTGTCCTGGCCAGTGCCGACTGTACACTGTCCCTCTGCTAAAGGCATTGGTGATGGATGTACAGGCAGTATGACTGTGTGCATGGATGGGGTGGAGACTTGTGTACTGTCAACTGGTGGCCCAACAACAGACCCTGACAAACATGCCTGTGCCTCAACACACCTATCCTCATTATCACTATCTGTGTCAGTGACATCAGGTTCCCTGCTGCACTGAACCAGCCCCACCTCAGCACCTGTGAGCAGAAAACAGGAAACACGCTTTAAGACCTGTACATGATGTCAGACCACATGCACACATGCACATGCACACATGTACACATGCACATGCACACATGCACACACATGCACATGCACACACGCTCATGCATACACACATGCACATGCACACGTGTGCACATGCACACACACACATGCACACACACATGTGCGCGCACATGTACATGCACACATGCACACATGCACATGCACACATGCACACCCAAATACACTCCTCACTAAAACAGACACACATACACACACACACACACACACACACACACACACACACACACACACACACCACCAGCAATCTCAGAACATACTCAATAGCAGTTGATGGTGGGGTACAGTATCACAAGCAAAACAGTCATATCACACATGTCAGCATGCAGGACATGTGTTGCTCAACAGCATGCAGTGCAAGTGTAGACAGTCCTTGTTACTAACAGTATACATGGCTTTGATGCATGTGTTTTGTTGTTCGGTGATTGGCCTCCCCCTGGAACGCAATGCATACATGGACACAAAATTGCTGTGCAAGTATTCAAAACTCTGTAATGTACCGTGCACCATCACTTGCAGGTCTACATACCATGGCTGGATGTGTATCTGTGTGTCACATAGATATCCAGTTCTGATTAGAGCCTCTGTGTCTTTAGCAAATAATTGGGAACACAGTTTTAGCTCATGCATGATGTGTATACACACAAGATCAGTGGTGCATGTATAACTGATGGAATACCATTGGTCCACATACCCAATGTACAGTAGTTATGGTGAGTGTAGATCATATTGTGGACATGCCAGTGTCATCCATGACATGGCATGCTAAAACACAACTGCAAATTTAAACATCACACATACCCAATGTGTGTCATATGACCTAGCCACTCAATAGCATCACAAGACATATATGTGTCAGTTGAGCAAATGGTGATTGGTATGCATATTGTTTACAGGTGCATATGTTTGCACACACACAACACTGAGGTGTATAGCCATGAAATGTAGTACTGTGGTTACAATAACTGGGTAGGATGTAGTACCATAAGCCATCATCATGAAGCATCATGTGGTCACTCAAGGCTACAAATGTGTCCCAAGTCAGCACCTATCATGCTGTACTGGAACTGCACTACCATGGCTACATTCACCATTTCACAACCAGTTGTTACATGGGTTTGTAAGGAGGCCAATAAGGAGCATTCCCTAACATGAATGTGTTGTGTGTTGTAGAGTGTTTCACTGCCCCATGATAGGCCTCTACCCCTCAGGTATATTATGTGTGCTGTGTGGATGACATTTGGGATACTGGAGTGTGACTTTACAGAGGGTTTGTGAATCCTTCATGTGTAGCATGTTAACAACATAGTTGTGTATGTTATGTGCATGTTGTGTATCGATTCTGCCTATCCAATGGTCACTACAGTGTAGCCAGATTTGTTTGAGATGGTCTGTGTATTGCATGTGTTTGAGGCAGCTAATCACATTAGTGAGATGTGCATGGTCTCACAGCAAACATGCACAGCATGCATTATGGGTAGGTGTGTTACATGTGTACATGGCCTACACCTTAACTATGGCATGCACTTTTTATTTGCAATAATAAATGTAGAACACACTCACCAGCATCTGTCCGCTGCCTTGCTGTCACACCAGAGGGACCTACATAGATATGAGACAGTTTTTCAGTGGCGACAACTATGGCATTGCTACTGTGGGTTTGCAATCTTACAGTAGAATAGTTTACATTCACAGGCCTACAGATTATGCTCCAAATGATCAGTATTGCACAACAACAGGCTCCACATCTTCCAACTACACAGTACACATTTCACATATGCATGATCTACCAATAGAGGTAACAGTAGTCTACAGATATGCCATGTTACCTGCATGTTCCATGTGTTCTTGCTGGGTGGCTTCAATCTCAATCATGGTAAATGTCTGCTGCTGTTGTTGTTGGGCAGGTGCCACCAGGCTCAGGAGCAGCTCCTACACTCTGTTGGGGGGGGTGGATGTTAACCCCACCACCTGTTGCAAGCTGTTGTCTCCGTACATCAGAAGCACGCTGACAGACATGTCAAAGTAGATCACTGCAGTGGTGGCGTACCTGCTCATATGTCCGGTTATGCATGCCTACCTCGCTTAGCATCCAGACAACATCTTGCCACATTGCAGTATGCTCCTGCTGGTCTTGGCTGGTTCTGGAGAATAGTAGGCTGTAGTGCTGAATCAAACAGCTGGTAAGAATCTCATCTTCAGCACTACTGCAGCTAGGATTTCTACAGTGTGCCATGATCCCTGAAAGACATAAAGAAAAGATATGTATGAGCATGTCATATGGCACATTTAACATTATACAGTACAGATATCACTGAACTGCCATATATAGCAACCTATTAGCTGACTGAGATTAAACACTTTCACTACCACTTATCAGTGCTCACCCCACAACTGCTTGAAAGTGCCTGGCATGCTCTATATAATAAACCATGTTCTGCACAGCAACAAAATAAAATCACTATATAAGACTATACAAGAGTACCTGGCACACTGTATGCAACACAATGCACCTCCTAGCCACAGCAGATATAGATCAAGCCAATGCATAAAGAAATATGTCATCCATCGCAATGTTTGTAAGGTCCAGTAACAGTATTACCATTATACCACACAACTTGTTGATGGCAAACTCGTGGCCAAAATATGTGCACAATTGTGAATATAGGTGCTATACTGCTGTAGTAAACTATAAATGTTGCTAGATACGCAGTTATATGTTGTAACACACATATGACAGAGGACATGTTACAGGCATACCCACACACACATCAGACATAATTACAAGACACAAAGGTATGGCAACCCAGATAAGCTTTACGTGTGTACCATACAGTACTGTGTGTCAGTACTTACAAAACCTTAAGCTTGAGGAATGTAATCTGTGATGACTACAGGGACCACACAAAACAGTGGTTCCAAGCAATGTGGACACTCACCATACTTCGCTGTTTAGGCCCAGAGCTTCAAGTAGTACTACAGTACATACAGGATTTGGATTCAACATCAGTACCAATCAATAAGCATACATGTAGTGCTTTAGCCTCCAATGACACACCCAGTTAACACCAAGGGACTACATCAGACTGTATGACATAGTGCTTTATCTGCCTAGCAACAGCATACACAGCTTTTGCTGGGATCAAAGCAAGGATCCATAATACCATGACCGAAACAGTTTCCTACTAAGCTATCCCACAAATACACATCTTTGACATATTCACCAACACATTGACCATCACACTCAGTCAACTTTACATAGAATCTATTGCAACAAGTAGATGTGGGTGTGTATGAGTATATATGACTCTCTCTCTGTGTGTATGGATATATATATATATATATATATATATATATATATATATATAAAAATATATATATATATATATATATATATATATATATATATATATATATATATACACACACACACACACATACATATACACATCCATTGGTGTACATATACATACACATATAGGCACATATACAGTCCACCTTTCATGGTGGGAATATCAATTATACAAAGGATGTGAGGTGTACAGTAATGTAATAATATTGTACAGTCTTGTGAGAAATGCATTGAAAGTGTTCACAGCCCAGGTAGCTTTAACAGGCCTCATTGGCTGCAACATTGCAAACTGAACAAAACACCCACAGTGTTTAACCACCACATGTCATATACCAGCACTGTATGCTGTCTTGTTTGTCACACACTAAAACCTACATACAAATATTCACATAACAACCTTCACCAACATATATATGTCCACCCTTCACAAACAGTTGCAATATGTCCCTTGCTCTATGCACATATACAGATGTTAATATATATGACACATATATATATCTCCGTATGTGTGTGCCATACACACACAAGGACCACACTGTTCTAAGTCCCTGGACCTCGCAGCTGAACTGTTGGGCCTTGCTGCAACATGAACAGGTGTCACATGCGAACACACAGTAACATTATAGGGGGTATATATAGCTCCAAATGCTAGATTAGCATACTAGCCTGGTACAGCAGTTGCCAATGCTAAGCTACACTTTAATATGTCTATCATGCATGTGTTACTCTGTCACACCCATGTTTATATAAATGTTTGGGCTAATCCCCCAAACAGCCATTGGCCACACTACTGTACAGAACATAGATAACATGGATCAGATGTTTGACATTTAATGCTGAGCTACACATTTCACAGTTATGTCCCACTGCCCACAGGTACACACTGACTTGTCCATGGCAGTAGTTAAGCAGGACATATGTGCATAGATATGTACTGCTGCCACATATGAATGGTTCACATTATGTAGAGTACTCATCAAAAACATCTACTACATGCCAGTAAATACATATCTGTTACATACCTTTCCTTTGTATGAGTTGGTATTATTTCTTTTTCTTTTTCCTTTTGCTTTTCACTGTCTCTCTCTCTCTCTGTATCTCTCTCTGTCAGTCTCTGCAATAGAGTGATTGAGTTTGCTGGCAGCAATTACAGCCTGCTTTTATAGGTATTTGCACATGTGCATGTGATGGCCTCTGCACCAATTGGTGGCCACCATTTGCTAATTGCATGCAGCCTGCTGTGTGGTAATTGCAGTAATCACTGTCAATGCAACCCAATGCTATAAATTGCTAACTCAGGTATGTGTGACCCTTTCAGCTTTCCAAGATGGGATCATGCTTTTTTGCTGTGGACATCGTTGTTTAAGGCAGAAGGTTGGTATAGTTCTTATATCTGAAGCCAGGGGTGTAGCCAGTGATTTAAATGTTGTACTCAGACCTGAATTTTGCTGCTTCCAGTATACACTTGTCAGTGTAGAATTGTACTCACCCCTCAAAATGCTAACCTAAGATACATGGGAGTATGTACTTTCATTTCTAATTGTACAATTAACTGCCATACAAAACTAGCTATTGAGATGTATTCCTTTGGCACATAAATTGCTTGTGAACTGCTATACTGAGAATATTAATTTACTCACTTCTGAACAGTTTGTGCTTTTTTAGTGTTGACATTAGTACAGGCTGCTCAAGAAAACTGGACAACTTTCAGTACTGAGTATGCCTACCTACATCCTTGGTAGACCCTGAACACACAGGTATATTCTACATTTGGGTAGGGGTGCAGAAGTACAGAGAGCATTATGCATTATTGAGTGAATTTTATCTTGCTGGACTTAAAGGTTTGCTGTGTACCTGTTAGTTTATCAAGGCAAGTGGTCTGTCTGCATAGCTCCCAACTGTGGACCTATCCACATGGTAGCCAGAGGTTAGCCTGTTATTCTTTGTCTGTGCACCACACCAGTCTTTTCAACACTGGAACAATGGCATTGTTACAGTTGGTTGCTACCTGTACATGGCTACATCCTTTGGTATTTCAGTGTTGTACTCCTACATAAGGGTATGCTTCTGGAACTCCTTCCAAAGCTATTTGCACAGTGTGTAACTGTAGAAAAGCTGATATGTCTGTGTGTTTCTGCCTCTGCCAGGCCTCTCAAACACTCAGGTACATATTTGAACAGACTCAGGGAAAAGTAGGTAAAAGTGAGGTACACCTTTAAAATATTAGTGCCATTAAGTTGAGACTTTGAGAGAACCAGAGCATATGGATTAATACACCTTTTCTGAAGTACAAGCAGTGTCTAACTCTTACTTATTGTCATTATTCATTAAGTGTAATTCACCACCTTTCTGGCCAATGTCAGTACTTTTCAGAGAGATTCAGAGGGACACAGCTAAAATTTGTTTCAAAATCAGGAACATCCCTGAAAATTAGGCACAGTTGGGAGGTATGGCCTCTGCCCTAATCAGGTATGCCAGTGTTTGTCCTGCTATGATACTGTGTGGGGGTTGTAAAGTGCTGCTGTAACATTATTTCCTGCTAGAATGGCTGCTTCTCTTATCACAGTCATGTAATGCAATTCCACAACAACTGCTGGTAAAGATCCACAGAACAAGTTGTGTGTTATGGCATTCCTATTTTTCCTTTACATTCAGTCACTCTGATGCATGACATATTTATTTCAGCACCAACTTGTTGCATATCTACCGTGGCTTAGTGGTGCTTCATGCAGTGTTGTGTGTACAAGGTCCTGGGTTCGAGACTGACAGAGGTGTTTTATTTTGCTGCTGAGCAGAACAAGGGCCCTCACATACAGAGTGACTAAGGCACTTTTAAGCAGTTGTAAGCAGGTTTGCGCAATGCTTAGCTAAGAGCACAGAAGTGCACACTCGCGCAAACCAGCTAACTACTGCTTAAAAGTGCATACTCCCGCTAACCCCCGCGCTCATTTCTTTGAAAGAAAAGAAAATGGGGAGATAGGAAAGTGGTGAAAAAGGGGCATAAAGAGGGAAAGACAGTAGGGAAAACAGCTCAGGATGTGCAGGACGGGTGTAGGAAAGGTCCATAGCAGCTGCCCATTTCTTTAACAGCAACAGCTGTGCATATGCAATAAATTTGGAGGGAAATATGAATCCTTTCACCCCTGAGAGAGGGGTGAGGACAACAAAGTATGTTGTTCTGCCAATTAAATTACATTTTATGTGTCCAGTGGACATGTGTGCAAAATGGGCAGCTATGTACGGGGCATATTTTTTTGGGAGCAGATTGCCCTTTTTTTTTTTCAGGTGAGATTGGAATGTGGGGTAGGGGAAGTAGGTATATTTGGGGAGGTAGGTTGGGGCGGTAAACAGACAAGAGAAACAAGATGCATACAGGGGCAGAATATGACACATGTGGTGGGTGAACACCATTGACGGGGAAAGATGTTTGGAAATTGCAAGCCCATGAGCCCACAGATGGCAACAGTGGAACTGAGATCCCCACCCATGGGCAGTCACCACTGCACCTTCACAGCCCAGAGGGTGGCTGTGCTGGGGGCTGTGTAGGAGGGGCAGGCTCACCCGTGAGTCACACCACTTGTGCCTCAAGCTGGCATAGAGGATCAGCAACAGAACGCTCAATCTCTCTACGCACCACAGCCCAGACCGTTCGGAGGGTGATAGGTGGCCCTCTTCCACCCACGCTTGCACAGGGGATGAGCCCCATCCCCTGCAGCACTTCCACCTGAAGGTGGCAAAGTGCCAATGGAGGAGAAGGTCCCAGGCTGGGCACCGGACCTGCTGGTGCCAGGTGCCATTGCCAGCTGAGGTGGGACAGGTGGGTCCGCTGGGACCGGCCTTCCCATACGTTCTATGTTTTGGAAGATTTTATGAAAATATGGGTTAGTAACAGTCAACAGCATTCCCAATTAGTTATAACAGCATGCAGAAGTATTCCCATTAACCCAACACACCAGAGTTCCAACAGTTGAACAGCAAGCATAACACATGCATATATAGAGCAACAGTGGACATTACAACAGCATGCAGGTTTAATTGATGGCAACAGGCCACCAATATTGTGGTATTTGAACAGGGCACATGCATCAAAATAAATGTAGATATTTATAAACCAATAGGACATATGTCCCAACAAATGATTTGAGATTAGACACACCCATTGTGGTGTGAAATTGCATTTTTTATGCACATACAGTAGGGTGGAAAAAGATAGCTCCATTAACAACTTATATATCCTTCTAGTTTACACTACATTCCTATTAACTGCAGTTATATGTCCCCTACATGTATTATTACACTACCCAATTGTCCTTAAATTGTGAAATGGGTTTTGCTAGATCTTTATATACATGAGCTGTATCTGACATACAAACTGTCCGGGATGCAGGTGTTACTACTACATATTTTGTGAGTTGCTCAGACACACTACTGCTGAGATAGTACACTGACAGCTCTACTTTCCTATAATTATCTAGATATGTTCAGGTGAAATTATCAGTTATATGTTAACAGCTCCCTACATTTCTGGCAGCACACTGACATTTCTGGGGAACACAATACCAAGCTACTCATGTGACAGATTAACCTGTACATGCTGGGTATGAACCAACAGTTGAGGACTGTAAATATGTTTAAAAGCTACTGGCCCTCCCTTCATCCACTTTATATGGGCCTACCCAAGTGTGGGTTAACAGCGCTTAATACAACAGTACTATTTCTATAATGCAAGATTACAACAACATATCAAAGAAAATGACATAGACACACTCCAGGAATTATACCTTTATTAAAGACTTAAAACACTTTTCTAGAGGCTCTCTCATTTATTTTATATAACAATACATGCAGAATAATTATTAAAGAATTATTATACCTTTATTTATTGGGTTAAAACACTTTTTTTTAGGCTCTCTCATTTATTTTATATAACAGTACATGCAGAATAATTACTAACCTGCCTGGTGGTGCAGCCTTAGCAGCCTATCTGCATAGGCTTGCTGGTTCGCAGCGCGGACACCTGCAGCTGTGAAGTAAATAAAGTGATATTGAGACATACCTATCCATAGTATAGACTAGAATAGCAATTCTTACATACTTAATTCCATGGCTACTTACTCAGTAGTGGGGCATTTTCCATCCCACGGGCCTCCTGGATCCGTTGGTCCAGTTGATCCTCCTTGCGTCTCTTCAGGTCAGAGTGGTGGTGTCTGACTTGCTCACCAGTCCTAGGGATGCCTGTGGCACTGGAGAGTTCATGAGCTAGATGGTTCCAAGCTTCCGCTTTGTATTGGGTGCCCTGGTACTGGCCCCGCAGGAGTCTATCCTCATGATTATGACAAGGAGCCAAACCATTACTTTTGACTCCTCAATGCCCCAACGTTGTGCTCGAAATCGAACACCCTTTCCAGCACTGGCCATGCTGCCTGCAGATGGGAGCTACAACCAGTTATGGCGAGTATTCCCGCCTATGGAGCTTAAATATGCTTAATTTCCCACACTTATTTGTGATTGGCCAGTTTTGAAAAAACTCAGCTGAAGGCACACCTGCTTAGCAATGGGTAAACTTCCATTGATATGTATGTGTGTGCTGAAAGTGCATGGCTGTGAAATGCTGTCATGGCTTAGTGGTTCAGTACTGTGATTATGGTGCACAGTATCCCGGGTTCGAGCCCTCTCATTGCTTTTTATTTTACTACTGGCCAGACCGGCTAGGAGGTGTGGCTGTGTTTAGCCGACTTTGCTCAACTTTGCCCGACGTTGCTCTACGTTGCCTGACGTTGCTTTACGTTGCTCTACATTGCCCAGTGTTGTGCTGGTTAGCATGGAGCGCAACTCCATGCAAACATGCTCTGTTTGCACTAGTTGGCGCGATGCGCAGCTACAAGCAAAGCCATTGCACTAGTTAACGCAGTGCTCAGCTATGAGCAATTACATTTAAATATGCTTAATACTGGTAAACATTGCCTAGCAGTGCTTCACATTGCTTAAGATATGTTACTTATGCATCCATCAGTATGCATAACCATTTCACCTTTATATATATATATATATATATATATATATATATATATATATATATATATATATATATATATATATATATATATATATGTCTACTTCTTTTGACCTAACTTTCATTTGCCTGACACTCATTTGACTGACCCCATTTGACTGAAATTTCATTTGCCTGACACTTCATTTGCCCGACACTTCATTTCACTGACAAGTATTATTAGCAAGAAAATCGAATATGCCCCTTCCCCACTGTAGTGCCAACCCTGGAGTTAGAATATATAGTTAGGGGTGGGGGCACAACCCTACAGGGGTGTGAAAAGCCCCCACTTCATTTCATATGATATTGTTAACTTTTGATGTAATATTGCTTAGTAAAAAGAAGTAAGTGGGGGCTTCACCCCCACACCCCATTGTGGGGGCTGTGCCCCCACCCCTAACTATATATTCTAACTCCAGGGTCGCACTACAGTGGGGAAGGGAGCATATTCGATTTTCTTGCTAATAATACTTGTCAGTGAAATGAAGTGTCGGGCAAATGAAGTGTCAGGCAAATGAAATTTCAGTCATTTGGTCTCAGGCAAATGGGTGTTAGGCAAATGGGAGTTAGGTCAAAAGAAGTAGACCCATATATATATATATATATATATATATATATATATATATATATATATATATATATATATCTATATATAAATTCGTTCACTACTACATAGGCCACTTCAATGCTTTTTACAAAAATTTAAATGATAAATGTCAGGAATTATTTTTATATACAGATTTCCAACAGAAAATAGAAGGGGAAGTGGTGTGACTCGAACCGGGAATGTCTCATCTTTGGGCGAAGGCTCTACCACTACGCTATCGCGCTTAATTTGCATATAAGTTTCTTATTATCCTCTTCATGTTTAAACTGCTAACTGTAGTTAAGCAATGGGCAAACCCATGCAAACATGCGCAAATACGGACAGCTATATCGGAAATAATAAAAAAACAAAAATTTACATTTTATAATTTTACAGGTGTTTAGAATGTGGGGGAGTGTAGTGTTGGGTATGTAGACATTTGAGCGGACTCGCTCATGTAAGTAGACATTTCCTGAGTGTCAGACTTGCAGGGGCGTGGATTTTTGGACTGCTCAGCAGTCCGACACGCCCCCTGCACTCGTGCATGCTCTGTGTTAGACTTAGAGTTGAGGCAGTGAGCCCTCATTAATATGCATGGTGTGTTGCTGTCTTACTCTTAGACTGGCTCTTCCGTGTAAGACTAATCTAGTCTTACATGGAGGATTAGTGAATCCTGGAGACTGTGTTGGTCAATGCCTTAATGATTTTCAGTATTGCAGATAGGTTTTTAACAAATACTTTAACATTCTGGTTGGTATTCCTTCTCAGATAATCATGAAAAACTTTAAAGTTACCACTGCCTTATTTAAACAGAGATTTTCCAGTAGGGCTGGTGATTAAGAATGTTATTCCCAGTCTAGACTACACATATTTAATGTAGCCAGTGTGGAGAATCAGATTGAACCACACAAAATCACGTTTTTTCTATTCATAGCCAGGTTCTCTTGGTCAAGAATGGTTTAAAGTGTTAGCAGAAATATTTCAATCCCTGATAGTGGCAGTTTTGTAAACAAGATAAGTATATATTTTATGCTCAGTAAGTATTAATAGCATTATTTATGTTTCCATAATAAAAATCTATGCATGCAATATAATATTTACAGATAACAAATAAACTGAATGCACTGCGTATAGATGCAGAGCACCTTACCCCAGATTATGACATTTAGGCTATGTGACTATTACTTTGCCAAGATGGCACAATGAAATTTGAACTGTCTTTACAATGCTGAGTGCTCTTCAATATAGAAAACAGCTTCTTTGGGAGCAGCAGGAAACATACAAAGGTATATCCATGGAGAATTCACCTTTTGGGTGAGTACAGCTGCTAGACAAGAAACTAAATTACACTTATTTTTTGACGGAAACAGAAAACTACTTCTGGACATTCCTTTGTGATATGAATCCTGAATATGTTGTTACTGGAGTGACTGCTTACTAATTAACTAAATTACACTGACAGGCTGAGCATGTAGCTAAGATTGCTAATTGCTTAAAGCAGATTTCATTGTCTAATAACATAAAGGGGAGTTCGATGCAATGCTGAATATTCAGTCTTAGATTGTCGCAAGCCAATTTATCTGTTGCTTGGGGGCATGCTAAGGGCATTCATTTCATTTATTCTGACAGCCTACTCCTCATTCTGAATAGGTTTTAATCATTCGTGCACTCTATATGAACATAGCTTCCCAGCAAATGCAAAAGAGCAAACAAATGTGTTTTTGCTATGCTTACGCTTCTTGTTATCCAGAAATGGTACGCAGAACAGGTCATGCATATGAGTGACAGTGACTCTTAATCTTTAGGCACATTTTTTCTTACCAACGAAGTACTACTTAATTGCTTATGACTGAAATAGGGCTAACACACACTCGCGCGCACACACACACACACACACACACACACACACACACCAAAAATAGGATTGTGTACATACAAAAAATGTTTTCTAAGACCTGATCTAGAACGTAGAATTCTGTGCATGTGTTTCATATTATTTATGATTAAGAATTCATATCCTGCCATTTAAATATTCCTTTGTAGTGCTTATATATTATTGAGTTTGACATATTTCCACAAATCCACTATCAGGTGTCAAAAAACTGAGCATGTCTCATGTGTTATATGTAAAAGACGGTAGAAATGACATGCCCCTGAATTCTGTATGATATATTTTATGACATGTCTCTGAACTGTGTAAAAGAAGCAGCTTGAGTTTCACATACTTAGTTACCAACATTAGGATAAGATTTGCAAGTCAATCTTAAGTCATCTGTTGCATATCACTGAATTTCTCTGCAGAGTTATCTTCTACACTAAGAAGTGGCTCCATTTTAATGACTGGTTACTTACTTAAAAAAACTATATATATATATATATATATATATATATATATATATATATATATATATATATATATATATGTGTGTGTGTGTGTGTGTGTGTGTGTGTGTGTAATCTATATGTATATATATATATATATATACATATATATATATATATATATATATATATATTATATATATATATATATATATATATATATATATATATATATATATATATATATATATATATATATATATATATATATATATCTATATCTAATATTATTAATATTACATATATATATATATATATATATATATATATATTTATAAAACAATTGTATTAGCATTTACTGTAATGTACAACTTTGCTGACTGAAGTCTGAATTAAATGTAAAATACATATAGACAATAGCCTGGAGTAATGGCACAAAAATTATAGATTACATGGGTTCATAGGTGATTACAAGGCTAATGGCTCAAGAACCTTTATAAAGCTAATCATTATTACCCAGATTGACCAAGATTATTGATATCTACAGGCTAGAGGATGGCTTAGGTTTGTGCCTATGCCTTTTAGTATTTTACAGACTGCCCCTGTCCATAAGAGACATAGGCACCATCCATGGAGTATATTTACTATTCCCCATCCATTGATCTAAACTGCTTTTGTAGAGAGTCATGGAAGGGCTCTTCTTTACATGAATATGTAGCCTGTTCCAGGAATGGGGGTAATCTCTGAGACATATATCTGTCCCTCCAGCATGTTTTGTTCATGTCACAGGCCAGGTTTAGATCATTGGATCAGGTAATCCCCATGCTGTTTGTTTTGTGAATGTGTAACAGTTCCATCAGGACTGGATCTGAGACGACCTTGTAGGTTAGGCATAGATCATCCCTTAATTGCCAGTAGAAGACTGTTTCACTTAGTAGAGTTTGAAAGTGGCATTATTTCTACTGCTGTTGCTGCTGTAGTACTTAATTACATTTTGCCTGTTTGGTTTACAGGGCTGTATTATCAAGGTTGTATGGTTTCCCTGCACTTGAGTTCTAAAACCAGCATTTTTACCATTAACAGGGGTTTCTGACTGCACTCTTGGGGCAGAAGTGTGTTGTAGCAAACCTGTGTGACTTGGGGGATGCTGACTGAAAAGGTATTGTGTGTTTTTCATGATTGGTCTGTAGCCCTTGCTGTTGTAAAACCTGTTGTTTCTGATTCTATATAAGCCCAGTGTTTGCACTAAACTACTCTCTGTGCATAAGTTGTTCTCAGAGACCTGTATAGATGTAAACAGTTTGGTTAAAAGTTCCCTTAGAATAACTATCTCTGCAACCTTCCCCAGTCCCCCTGCTGCTCCAGGAGCATCTGAGTTGCCTGCAGAGCAGCATTGCTTTGTTGGATACCTGCAGTTCACACTGAGTATAGCACTTATTTTTCATCCGTGTGTTATCTTACCAGTCTAGTTAAATCTACCTCCTCTTCTCCCTGGTTAAGCCCATAATAAAAATCCTAAAACCATGAATAAGTACTTTCCTGCTATCTCTGTGGCCAGCGTGGTGGACACGGGCATCCTGAGGTAATATAACAATTGTCTCATGTATACTCACAACCGCTTAATCCTGAAACAAGTAAACACAATATGTGAGAAATGGAGTTACACTATACAAACTGAGGCATGATTCTCAAATACTGACAAATCAAATGACAAGTAAGTTTTCAGCACATGCACATCTTTACCCTCACCAAATAAGGTCTTGACATGTAAACCCACATATGTGGAGGTACTCAAGTAACTTACCAAAACCTCAGATTCCTCACATACATTGCCCTCAGAAGATACTTGCAAATAAACCAATTCAACACCAACCTCTACAAGTAAAAATACACATCAAAGTGTCTTCACAAACAAGCCCATAAGGTGAAACACCACACATTCAAACATCATGGTCATAGGAGATTCCATCATGAGACACATAGATGCCCCCTTCACCAGCTTAGTTGCCTGTCAGGGACCAGGATTCAAAAGATCATGGAGGCACTCAGGTCACTCAACCACAAGAACCAGTATGACCCAGTATGACTCAGTCATAGACCATATGGGTGTGAATAACCAGAGATGTACCTCCCTGGCCCTTATGAAGAGAAACATGATGGACCTCTCTAAATACATGTCACAGGTGGATATAAGCCTGACATTGAGCAGCATTCTACCCCTACCAAGAATGATATCATAATACAAACAGAAAATGATTGACTTCAATAATTGGCTTAACTACTGCTGTCATCCCAAAGGGATCCAGTATTTGTCAGCCTGGAATGACATGATCCAGAGACCACTCTGCTTTGCCAGAGATGGTCTCCATCTGTTCCACTAGGCTTTTGAATATGGCCAAGGCATTAGCCACCCCATAGTGCCTTTTTAGGCAGTGCAAACCAACAGACCTACCTCTGTAACAAATTATTCTAATGCCAAGCTAAAGGCACTACTGCTCAATGCCAGGAGCTTTAACAAGAAACTGCACTCCCTGGAATGTCTCCTCACCCTGGAGAATGCTGACGACTGTGTATTTACAGAGATGTGCTTCAAGGCTGTGGAAAGCACCACAGCTGTGCAAGGCAGCAATGCCTATCACACATTCATAGCACCCTCTGAAAAGAAAAAAATGAAAGGAAGAGGTGTTTCCATTTACATAAATAATCATTCCACAAGATTGGTCAAGCAGTCGGACTTGCTTGAGCTACTTCATGTCCAGCTGACCATAGGGCACATCCCCCACCAAATCATTACTACATACAGATTCATGAACACCTTTTTTTTGGAGAAGGTTTCTCTGCACCCTAGTGGCAGGAGTGTGCAGTTAGAACTTGTCTGATTGAAGACTGCTGGAACTAGACTCAGTTTTTAGCTTTTTTATTGGTTAATTGGTTAATTTGTTTAAATCAGTTTTCTCATTTGCTACTTTTATATTAAAACTCATTACAGCCAAGTGACGTCTCCAGATGTTTCTGCAGTTACCTCCTACTGCGCCTCTAGGTGTCAAATATTGCCTGTTCATAGGTTCATACTAGGCTATCCACCCTAGGGCATTTATAAGCCTAGCCAGAGTGTGTTTGGCTTTCGCCACCCATTTTAAATTAATTTTGCTATGCCCTTTTTCGAGGTTAGTATACTGTGCCTCTGTCTAACAGTAACACAGAAGTGATACCCGGGGTAAACCTACAATCTCCCATCCACTCATCAAGATTCCTCTTGAAGAGAGTCAATGAGGGACTTTGCCTAACCTGGACTGGGATTTTATTCCAGAGTGAAGGGAGCCTCTGGGTTATGAATCTGTCCCTCCAGCATTTCCTGTTTATTTCAGTGCTGAGGTTCAAGTCTCTTGAGCGCATAGCCCGATGGGATTTGGATTTTCTGAGGTGCAGCATGTCCATTAATTCCGGGTTGGATATGGCTTTATACGTCAGGCACAGATTGCCTCTGAGCAGGTGGTATGCCACCGAGTAGAGCTGGAGTTTCTTTAACCGGGTAGCATATGGCATCTGTTTGTGCCCTTTGATCCTCTTGGTGAGGTACTTTTGGGGTCTTTCCAGTTGCTGCAGGTATCTGGTAAGGTACATCCCAAAAGGGGCATTGTACTCAATTATGGGCCTGATGAGGGATGAGTAAAGAGGCACGATGACCTCCCCTGATCTAGATGTGAATCCCTTCATGATTAGGAGGGCTATATAAAATGTTTTTCTAACCACTTTGGCCACATGCTTGTCAAATGAGAGATTGCTATCAACTTGGGTCCCCAGGTCCCTAATTACTTCTTCTGCACTTAATGGATTACCACCTATGTGGTAATTTGTGGGCACTTTATTTTTGCCAAAGGGGATGACTATACACTTTTTGGCATTTAGCGTGAGGCCATGGCTCTGGCACCAGCTGTCTGTTTCTATGAGGCCCTTTTGGAGGATGCTTGTGTCGGCCGGAGAGTCGATTATGGTGCCCAGTTTGCAGTCATCTGCGAACTTGGTCAGCCACAGTCCTTCCGTGTTGGCCTGTACCTCAGAGAAATATATACCGAACAAGAGAGGTCCCAGGACTGAGCCTTGTGGGATGCCACTTGTAACTGGTTTGGAGTCTGACATGGCTCCAGCAATTCTAAGCATGTGGGTTCTGTCCTTGAGCCAGTTTGCAACCCATCTAGTGACATAGGGGTTTATATTTAAGCTGGTGAGCTTATCTATAATGCCCGAGTGGGGTATTGTATCGAAGGCTTTTGCGAGGTCCAAGTAGGCTGTGTGGACCACCTTCCCCTCGTCAGTGGCCTTGGTGACTGTTTCAAAGAAATTGACCAGGTTTAAGAGGCAGGATCTGCCCTTAACAAAGTCGAACTGGGTAGGATTCAGTGTCTGTAGGTCCCCAATATCTTTATTTATGAGGTCTATGATGATCCTTTCCATAGCTTTGCAGACCAAGCTATTTTCCAGGATCCATTGAGGCACCACCTTTGTGGAGAGGGACCACTGTTGCTGTACGCCACTCTTTGGGTACATATCCTGTAGTAAGGCTGAGATTGAACAGTAGTTTTATGTTTGGATTTAGCTCTTCTTGGAGTTCATGTAGGACGCAGCCCGGGACACTGTCTGTTCCCATTGATGCTGTGTTTTTTGCTTTGGAGAGGGCAGCTCTTACCTGAGCATCTGAGATGTCAGGGGGGCAGCACTCTGCTGGGATAGATATTTGCCCTTTTGGTGGGGAGGGGGGGGTTTGCACTGAACCTGTCAGCTAGGATGTTGGCAATGTCTGTGGTTTTGGTGTATTTTTTGTCATTTTGGACTAATTCTGAGCATATCTAGAAATTCCCACCCAGGTTCCTAACATAACTAAAGAAAGCCTTGTGATTATCCTTAGTGTCCTGTGCAATTTTTCTCTCGAAGCTGGCCTTAGACGATTTTATGAGTGCCCGTAGTTTTTTGCTAATACTCATCAGAGATGCCTTCCTTTTTTGGGATTTTGCACTATCATGTAGTAGCTTCCTCCTTCTATTGTATAGTTTGTTTACGGCTGGGGTCCACCAGACAGGACGTCTGCCTTTGTAGGACTGGGACTTGGTTTTATTTGGGATTGCATGATCCATGCATTCCTGAAGGTGTTCATAGAATGCGTTTATAAAGGATTCTGCGGTCTGGGCCATATTTTCCACAGGCCCGGGGGATTTGAAGGATTCCACCTCGGTTTTGAGGAGTGTGAAATTTGAATTAGAGAAGTTTTTTACTGTGGTTTTCAGGGCAGGGGGTGGAGTCGGGATGTGAATATCCAGTGAGATTAGTTTATGGTCTGATCTTACCAATGAAGGATACACTTCTGGTCTGGAGCATAGAGTCCCCATGTTGGTGATGATCAGGTCCAGTATGTTTTCCCCTCTTGTGGGAGTGGTAACAAGTTGTTCCATAGCATTTGAGTTTATAAATTATAGGAACCTTTGGGCTAGGGTGTTGGAGCTAGAGTAATGCTCCCAGTCTATGTTTGGGTAGTTGAAGTCACCCAATATAATGGTGTTTGGAGAGACCTTCATATTTTCCAGTGTTCTCAGGAAGGCTGAGTGGGGTTCCTGGGTTTGGGAGGGTGGTCTGTAGCAGGCTTTAAATTGGAAGGCAGTTTTACCCACTGTTAGTTGCACATGGATAGTCTCTGATGCTTCATGCTGTGCCACCAACCTGGAGGTGTGGGTATCTTTGATGAATATTGATACTCCCCCTCCTTTTGTGGTTCAGTCCAAGTTTCGGGGCCGAAAAGCATGGTATGAGGTATAACCTGGTAGTGCTGGGGTGCTCTCGGGAGCCTTGAACCAGGTTTCTGTTACTGCACAGATATCGATGTTCTCCATGCTAAGGTGAGTTTCGAGTGCGTGCATCTTGACATTTAGACTTCTGGTGTTGAGTAGCATTACTCTTAGTTTCTTCCAGTGAGGGATACACTTCTGGTCTGGAGCATAGAGTCCCCATGTTGGTGATGATCAGGTCCAGTATGTTTTCCTCTCTTGTGGGAGTGGTAACAAGTTGTTCCATAGCATTTGAGTTTATAAATTCTAGGAACCTTTGGGCTAGGGTGTTGGAGCTAGAGTAGTGCTCCCAGTCTATGTTTGGGTAGTTGACGTCGTCCAATATAATGGTGTTTGGAGAGACCTTCATATTTTCCAGTGTTCTCAGGAAGGCTGAGTGGGGTTCCTGGGTTTGGGAGGGTGATCTGTAGCAGGCTATAAACTGAAAGGCAGTTTTACCCACTGTTAGTTGCACATGGATAGTCTCTGATGCTTCATGCTGTGCCACCAACCTGGAGGTGTGGGTATCTTTGACGAATATTGATACTCCCCCTCCTTTTGTGGTTCGGTCCAAGTTTTGGGGCCGAAAAGCATGGTATGAGGTATAACCTGGTAGTGCTGGGGTGCTCTCGTGAGCCTTGAACCAGGTTTCTGTTACTGTACAGATATAAATGTTCTCCATGCTAAGGAGAGTTTTGAGTGCGTGCATCTTGAGGTTTAGACTTCTGGCATTGAGTAGCATTACTCTTAGTTTCTTATCCCTTGTGATACCTATGGAGGTGGGTTTGTCTTTTGAGCCTTGCCTAAAAAAGGCACTATGTGGGGTAGCAAGAGCCTTTGCCAATATCCGAAAGCCCAGGGGTGACAGGTGCAAGCCGTCCCTAGCGAAGCATCGTGGCTTGTCGAGCATGTCATCCCAGGCTGACAGGCATTGGATCCCCTTTGAATGACACCAATACTTAAGCCAGTTGTTTAAATTGATCATCTTGTCTTCATATTGTGGCATCATTCTTGGTGAGGGTAAGATGCTACTCAAGGTCAGGGTCATACCGGTCTGGGCTACATGCTCAGAGAGCTCCTCTATGTCTCTTTTCATGTAGTCCAGGGAGGTATGTCTCAGGTCATTGACACCAGCTTGGACAATGACTGAGTCATATTTGTACTTGCCTTGGAGTGACCTGAGTGCTTGTGTTATGTGGCGGATCCTAGCGCCCAACAGGCAGCTCACCATGACCTTCTCCTTGTTCAGCCTGGTGAGCAGGACGTCAGTGTGCCTGACAATAGAGTCACCTATTACAAGTGTATCAGGTGTGTTGTTTATCCTTAAGGGCTGTGACTGTTTGGCACACTGGCTTTGTGAGCTATGTGTTGCACGTGTTTTGTTTTGGGGTAGCGGTTGCTTGGGTTTCTGCTTTGGAGGTCTCTGCTGCTTAGGCAGATTTTTATTTAGAGCCTCCAAGTATGTTTTTGTGTGTTTATGTGTTTGGTTTGCTGTCGTGGTAGGTCTATGTGAGACTGGAATTGTAGTGAGTGTGGTTTCCTTCTTCTCTTGACTGGTTACGCCAGTACTGAGTTGAGAGAGCTTAGCCTCCAGTTTGGCTATATGGTTGCATCTCTCACATGTGTTGGAATTTGTTGGGAGGAGGAGAGGGTTGTCTGTGTACATGAGGCAGTTGTAACATTGCATTAATAATTCCCAAACCATGCTACATACAAGGTATCAAAATATCTTATCCTGAAGCATACATGATGGCAAACACAATTGTATTGATATATGACCTCTGTCAATTAGTATTTATTAGAATTTTAAGGTGATAACTTCATTTTTAAAAGGCCCGGCCACACCCACTGGGAGTTAAACGTACACCATCAAAAGAACTCTACTGGAGGTAATACGTTAAAAAAATGCACTTTATTCATTTGCTTTTACTGTATTTGTGTTTCTTCCTACTTTATTAATTTATTTTGCTTTTGCTACTTATTCTTAAAAATACTCAATTGCATTTATTCTGTTGCATTTATTACTGTTTGTTAGTAGCCTGATTAAATTGTAACTGTTATTCTAAGCTTTTTGGTTTAAGCACTTGGGCTTCAGGCCAGTTGTTTTACATTAAGAAGGTTTGTGGTCTACACTCATGTGGCAGGAAAGGTAGCTTACATCCTTCTAAGTTGGGAGTTGCTGACTGAACACTTAGTATATGTTATTTTAAAAGTGTCTTAGTTCTGGTTTAAGCACTTGGGCTTTAGGCCAGTTATTTTCCATTAAGAAGGTTTGTGGTCTGCACTCTTGTGGGAGGAGAAGGTAGATTCTGCCCTTCTGAGCTGATAATTTCTGGTTAAAGGGTTATTGTGCCTGCTTATCTGAATTGTTTCTTTCTGAAATTGGTGCAACTTGTTTGCTGTAGCATAGACTAGATTCAAGTCTAGCTTTGTTTGTATAACTTGAGCACTAATCCAGGACATCTTTTTTTGGAAAAGGTTCCCCTGCACCCTAGTAGCAGGAGTGTGCAGCTGGAGCTTTTCTGATTGAAGACTGCTGGAACAAGGCTCAGTTTTGAGCTTTTTTATTGGTTAATTTGTTTAAATCAGTTTGCTCATTTGCTACTGTTATATTCAAAAAAACAAACAAACAAACAAAAAAAACTCTAGCTTGTTTTCCTGCCTTTCCTGTTACTAGAGTAGTCCAGATACAGATTTGTTGTATTCAGGACTGTATTGTAGTTTCTGAGTTCCCCAGACCTTTCTGTGTTAGAGGGAAGCATCTCAGCTTATCAGTGGGAGTGGTAAGCACTAGGCAGCCTATCTGTCACAAGAGGAGTGGTTTCTAGCTCCCTTTCAACTTTCTGTTTTAAAAGCCCGTGTTTGCACGGGTTTGCGCACCGTGCAGCACCACTAAGCTAGGGTAAACTATTACCAGTGCCAGAAAGTCTGCTCTTCAATTTTTCCTTAGATCTTGCTAGTTCTCTTCTCTCTTGCATTTAACTAGCTTATTCACCTAGCACTTCATCTGGTTTCTTGTAGCAGTTATTGTAGCACACATAAGTGCTAACAGCACTAAATGTCCCATAAAGAAACAGTTCCAGTACTTATTAATAATGACCATACCTCCTGGCATGTGTAAAGGTCATTTCACTGTGCCTTCCTCCTATTAACCTGGTGAACATGAGCATTCTGAGGCAGTGTAGCAACTGCCTCATGTACACAGACAACTCTCTCCTCTTACCTCCCAACACTCAGACTTGTGAGAGATGCACTTATATATCCAAACTGGAAGACATGCACTCTCCAGCCAAGACCGGAATAGCTGGTCAAGAGGAGAAGGTCAACACTTGCACCACTCCACATGGAGCACATAACCCTCCAGAACACCCACCATCACAGCTCTCACATGAAAACACAAACCACACACCCACCTTCATGGAGGCTCTCAATAGAAATCTACCCAAACAGCAGAGACCTTCAAATCAGAAACACACTCAGCCACCACAACACAGCACAAATCACAAGACACATGGCTCACCTACACAGTGTGCCCCTCAACCTAAGCCCCTAAGGCAAAACAGCTTGCCCAATTCACTAATCATAGATGACTCGATAGTGAGGCACACTGATGTCCCACATACTATGTTGAATAAAGAGATGGTAACAGTCAGCTGTCTGTCGGGTGCCATGATCTGATACATAACAGATGCACTCAGGTCATTCCTCAACAAGTACAAGTATGACTCTGTCATTGCCCATGTGGGTGTGAATGACCTGAGACATACCTCCCTGGACTACATGAAAAGAGATATGGAGGAGCTTTCAGATTATGTGGACCAGGCAGATATGACCCTAGCCCCAAGCAGCATCCTACCATCACCCAGAATGAGACCACAGTGCAAGCGGAAAATGATTTACTTCAACAATTGGCTAAGTTTTTGGTGTCATTCTAAGGGGATCCAGTGTCTGTGCCTACTTGGAATTACATGATTGACAGACCTTGATGCTTTGCTAGAGATGGCCTGCATCTGTCACCCCTAGGTTTCTGGACACTGGCTAAGGAACCTGCCACCCCTATAGTGCCTTTTTAAGGCGGTGTTCCAAAGACCAAATTTCCACCGTTACAGCTATAAATAAATGCAATCTGAGGGTCATGCTGCTCAACGTTAGAAGTCTAAATCTCAAGATACACTCGCTCAAAGCACTCCTCAAAATAGAGAACATTGACATTTGTGCTGTAATGGAGACCTGGTTTAAAGCAGCAGAAAGCATCCCTGCTCTACCAGGCTATGTTATTTATTTGATTTATTTTACATTTGTTGACTGGGCTAGTCTAGCTGGATATATGTCCATTTTCAGTAGAGGCCCGGGGAGAAAAGCTCCACACAATTCAAATAAAGTTCACATTACAAAAGTACATATTTAAAATGCAAATACATTGTCTTGAACAGAGAAGAGAAGTAATAGGAGGTTGCAAATTTATAAAGTACATAATGAGGGTTACACATATTTGAATAGACTTAGTATAGTTAATAAGAAGTTACATATAAATGTTACTGAAGAGTACTAGTTAAGAGAAGATAAGAAAGCAATAGTGTCGATGTAGGTAAGAAAGGAAGATGAGGAAAATGAAATGGAGAAGCAGTTAGGTAATAAATCTAGAAGTAATATGGGTCACTTTAAAGACTCCAGTACTAGCAAGGACTGTGATGGCGAGGAAGCATAGTAGTATTTAATATGAAATAGATTTAAGAGAATAGAAGCATATTAGTTAGAAAGATGAAGTAGATTCAGAGATGAGAAGGTAGATTGATTCAGGTAATAATGGATAAGTTGGTCAGTCAGGTTTAGAACAGGGGCACATCCAGTGTGTTTTCAGGAAGAGATTAAGTTTATTTTTAAACAGATTAATAGAGGGAAGTGTGGTAAGTTCAGAGGGAAGTAGGTTCCAGGTTTTTCCAATAGAAATCGAAAACAGAGAGTCTCCAGCTCTATTATTTGATTTGTTGATGTATACAAGAGATTTTTGTGATGATCTTAGGGACTTAAGGTTATCATAGGGGTGAATAAGATTAGATAGGATGGGTGTTTTGTCAGGTTGATAAAGTATTTTGTGGATGATGGCCAGTTGATTGAATTTCAGATGCTGGTGAAATTCAAGCCACCCAAGATGCTTTAGATTAATACAGTGATGTGTTCTATATGGATTACCTGTGGCAAATCTGGCTATGCTATTATAGGAGTTTTCTAGTTTCTTAAGGTTATTTTTTGACAGATTGGTAAATATGGGTGAGGCATAAAGAAGGGTGGAGATAAGATGTGTGTGGGCCATGGTTATTCTAGTTGCAGGAGTGAGGAAGGATTTAATCCTATAAAGAGAGCCTATATTTTTATTGGTAGTTTTCAGACTGTTATTGATATGGGCATCAAAGTTTAGGTTATTATCTATGGTGATACCTAGCAGTTTGGTAGTTAGATCTTGGGATATAAGTGTACCGTCATGAGATGATATAGTAAAGTCTATTTGTGGAGATTTAATGGTAGGTGTAAAAAGGAGAAGTTTAGTTTTTTTAGAGTTTAATAAGAGACAGCGTTTTGTAAACCATAGTTCTACAGAGTTAAATGTATATTGAGATAGGGAGTGAAGTTCTGATACAGATGAGGCAGAGCATATAAGTGTAGAGTCATCTGCATATTGGATGCATGTAGCTTGGGGAACTACTTGGTGAAGGTCATTGATGAATATAGAGAACAGGAGAGGGCCCAGTATGGAGCCTTGAGGAACTCCAATATTAACAGGTAGCTGAGTAGAGAGTGCGTTGTTCCAGAGTACAGCTTGATGTCTGTTATTTAAGTAGGAATGGAACCATTTTATAGCTAGTGTGTCAAGAGACAGAGATTTGAGAATGTTTATGAGTATAGTGTGATTTACCATGTCGAAAGCTTTGGACAGGTCTATGAAAAGTGCAGAGGAGAGCATGTTAAGGTTTTGGTTGTTATTGATAGTGTCAATAAAGGAAAGGAGGGCAGTAGTTGTGCTATGGGAAGGTCAGAACCCATGTTGGGTGTTGAAAAGCAGGTTATTATGGAGAAGGTGGTCTAGCAATTGCCTATGGATACATCTTTCCATGATCTTAGATAGAGGAGAAAGCATGCCACACCTTAAGGCCCCAGAAAATGGACCGAAGCACCAAAGGTGGTGACATCTCCATATTCATAAAGGATATGCACACCTCCAGACTAGTAGCCCAGCATAATGCATCAAGATACTTCTGGTACAACTAACAGTGGGGAAGATGGTGATTCAGGTCATAGCCTGCTATAGGTCCCCAACCATGTCCCAAGATCCTCATTCCACATTTCTAAGCACCCTGGAGACTATTAGGGTCCAACCCAACACTCTCATACTGGGTGACTTCAACTACCCCTCCATCAACTGGGAAAACTACTCATGCACCAATACACTTGCCCAACACTTCCTGGAATTCATTAATTCCAATGCACTGGACCAGCTCATTCATACCCCCCACTAGAGGAAGCAACATCATTGACCTGGTTATTACTAACATGGACAACCGTTGCTCAACACCAATAGTCAATTCCTCCATGGTTAGATCCGACCACAAAGTAATTACCATGGAAATCCACATCTCACCTACACCACCAGCAAAGGTAACCACCATGAAACACTTCTCCAAAGCTGACTTTGGGCTCCTAAAAACAGAAGTGGCTAACTTCATGGCACCCATGCAAATGGAAAATAGGTGCATGACCACCGAATCATACACCAATGCACTGTATGGACACATACATAAATGCATGGAACTAGCCATACCCAACAGAACCAAGATGCTCTCCTCCAAAAAAAGGAAGCCAATCTGGTGGTCCCCTGCCATTAAGAAATTCTACAACAAAAGGAAGAATCTGTTGAGGAAAAAGGTGAAGTCCCAAGACTGGAAAAACTCCCTTATTAGCCTCAACAAAAGGTTGACATCCCTCATCAAAACCTCTAAAGCTAGCTATGAAGGCAGAATTGTGGCAGACACTAAAAACAGCCACAAAGCCTTCTATGGTTATATCAAGAATCTCCACGGCAATACCCAGATTTGCTCTGAGTTACTGCACAATGGTACCTCCTATACTGAGCCAACAGATATTGCCAACATACTGGCTAACAGATTCAGTGCCAGCTTTAGCCCTCTCTCCCCCCTAAAGGACCAATCACATTACCGGAAGAATGCCAGGCACCCAGCATTACTGCAGCACAGGTTAAAGCTGCATTGTCCAAGACCAAGAATATAGCTTCCATGGGACCCGACAATATCCCTGGCTGTGTTCTACATGAACTACTAAGTGAATTTGCACCACACCTGTGTACTCCCTACAGAATGGTGCACTGCTACAGTCATTTCTCTCCATAAAGGGGGAGCGACTACAGAACCTGGGAATTATCGCCCATTTAGCCTGATGAGTCTGATATGTAAGGCTATGGAGCACATCATCATGGACCTAATTAAAAAGAATATACAGAATCTCCGAACTCTGGATCCCAAGGAATTTGTTTTTTTGAAGGGTAGATCATGTCTGCTCAACCTGGTTGACTTCTTTGAGTCAGTCACCAGAGCTGTGGATGAGGTCAAGGTAGTTCATACAGCCTACCGTAATCTGGCCAAGGCCTTTGATACCATTCCCCACTTAGGCATCAACCCCTATATCACTAGGTGGGTTGCAAATTGGCTCACAGATAGAGCTCACAGTGTGAAAGTAGTAGACTCCAAGTCAGACTGCTGACCAGTCACAAGTACAGTCCCACAGGGATCGGTCCTGGGTCCTTTCCTGTTAGGCATCTACTTCTCAGAAGTCCAGGCCAACATGGAGGGACTCTGGCTGACCAGGTTTGCCAATGATTGCAAGCTGGGAGCCATTATTAACTCCCCAAGTGATGTAGACATCCTACAGAAAGTCCTCACCGAGACTAACGACTGGTGTCAAAACCATGGCCTTAAGCTTAATGCCAAAAAATGCATCGTCATTTCCTTTGTTTCCCTTTCATGTAGGGGGAGCCACAACAGACCCTGGGAACTACTGCCCCATTAGCCTGATGAGCCAGGTCTGCAAGGCCATGGAACTCATAAACAAAGACATTGGTAATCTCCAAACTCTGGACCTTATCCAGTTTAGATTTTTAAAAGGCAGATCATGTCTCCTAAACCTAATTGACTTCTTTGAAGCAGTCAGCAAAACCATAGATGAGGGTAAGGTGGTTCACACAGCTTATCTAGATCTCGCCAAGGCTTTTGACACCATCCCCCATTCTGGAATTATAGATAAGCTTACTAAACTAGGTATAAATCCCTATGTCGCAAGATGGGTTGCCAACTGGCTCATGGACAGAACCCACACTGTGAAAGTAGCAGACTCCAAATCAGACTTAAGACCAGTGACAAGTGGAGTACCACAGGGTTCAGTCCTGGGTCCTCTCCTGTTTGGTATCTACTTCTCTGAAGTACAGGCTAACACAGAAGGTCTTTGGCTAACAAAGTTTGCAGATGACTGCAAACTATGAGCCATAATCGAAACTCCTAATGATGTGGACATACTACAAAAGGACCTCACTGAGACAGATGCCTGGTGTCAAAGCCATGGCCTAAAGCTCAATGCCAAAAAGTGTATTGTCATCCCCTTTGGTACAAACTCTGTACCCATGAACTACCACATAGCTGATAGTCTACTTAATGCCAAAAATGTGATAAGACATCTTGGGACACAGGTGGACAGTAGTCTCTACTTTGATAATCACATCGCCACAGTGGTCAGGAAATTCTTCTATGTGGCTCACCTCATCACAAAAGGTTTCTCATCCAGAAAAAAGAGGTAATTGTTCCCCTCTACTCATCACTCATTAGACCCTTTATAGAGTACAATGCCCCTTTTGGTATGTACCTCACAAGACATATACAACAACTGGAAAGGCCACATAAATACCTCACAAAGAGGATTACTGGCCTCAAACAGATGCCCTACACAGACCGTCTCAAAAAACTCCAGCTGTACTCCATCGCATTACCACCTACTCAGAGGTGATCTCTGCCTAACATCCAAAGCTATGTCAAACCCAGAGCTGTTGGACATGCTCCACTTAAAGAAATCCCAATCCCTCCAAGCTACATGCTCTAGGGACCTAAACCTTGTTACCACAATAAACAGAACATGCTGGAGGGATAGATTCCTGTCCCAGAGACTTCCCATACTCTGGAACAGACTACCTATCTATGCCAAGAAAAATCTTGATGATTGGATGGAAAATAGGAAATTCACCCCAGGGATCACTTCTCTGGCTCTGCTCGACAGGGGCACAGGAAAATAATTTTCTTGGGTGGCGAAAGCCAGGGTACATTTTTGGCTAGGCTTATATAGGCCCTAGGGCCAATAGCCTACTACCTACCTATGAACCTATGAAAAACTCAGTTCCCACTAATTACCACTTTGATGGGAGCCCACTGAGCACTGAAGGTGTTATAAGAGATCTGGGCACACAGGTTGACAGCAGCCTCTCCCTTGACCACCACATTGCCATTGTGGTCAGTAAGTCCTTCTATGTGGCACATCTCATTACCAAGGGTTTTGCATCCAGGAAGAAAGAGGTCATCATCTCACTCTACTCTTCCCTCATTAGACCAATCATTGAACAACTGCAACAGCTTGAAAGGCCACAAAAGTACCTCATGAAGAGGATCCTAGGCCTTAAACACATGCCCTATAAGGACAGACTCAAAAAACTCCAGGTTTTCTCTGTCTCATATCGTCTATTAAGAGGTGATCTCGGCTTGACTTACAAAGCCATGTCTGACCCAGCCCTGTTAGAAATGTTACACCTAAAGAAATCCCAATCCCTCCGCACCACATGCTCCAGGGACCTCAACCTCATTACCACAATCAACAGAACATGCTGAAGGGACTGGTTCATAACCCAGAGACTGCCCATGCTCTGGAATAGTCTTCCCATACATGTCAAGTAGAGCACCTCACTGGCCCTTTTCAAGAGAAATCTTGATGAGTGAATGGGAAATAGAAAGTTCACCCCGGGGATCACTCCAGTGGCTCTACTTGATAGAGGCACCGGGAACTAACGGCAGCATGATGCCAGGGCACTTCTATGGACTAGGCTTGTAAAGGCTCCTAGTACACAGCTATGAACCTATGAACCTATGAATACCACTCCATATACCTGAAGTTACTAGACACACTTCCCATTCAGCACAACACATTACTCATGGCAATTTTAACTACCTCCTCCATAACCTGAGAAACTTACATGAACACTAACATGCAGGCTCAGATATTGTTCTGGAAGAGCTAGTCTGCACTCCTACTAGTGGCTCAAATATCCTTCACATGGGGAAGCATTCCCCCAGTTTAATGTCCTCATTGGTAAGATTTGATAAATCAGTCTCCTTTGAAATAAATGGAATGGCAGAATTCCCATAAAACCCTAAAACCCTAAAGTATTTTTCTAAGGCTAATTACCTTCTGTGGCAGCACCTCAAAACAGCATGTTTGAGGACTACAGAACTGATATGTGGCTGAGCTATGTATGGAAATAATGTACATAAGGAAAGTCTCTGAAGTCATCAAAAGAAAGAAGGAGTTCAGGAAAAAGTGGGAGATAGAAAAGATTGACCAGGCTAGGAAGGAATGCTAGTTGGCTAACAAAGAAGCTAAGAAAGGAGTTTCAATAGCAAAGAACAGGGCATCAGAGACACTCTATCAGCTTCTAGAAAGTGACTCAGTAGGTGGTACAATGAAGCTATCAGGCTGCAATGCAAAGACAGAAAGATAAAGAAAATTGTCATACACCCTTCATAAGGAAGGCCAGCAACAACCTGCTGACCAATCCAGAGAACATCAAAGTAGATGGTAGTATTTCCATCAGCTTCTGAATGAAGCAAATCCCACAGAAACTGCACTGCTGCAGAAACAGCCTATGATGAGAGAAGAAGAGGAACCCACCCTAGAAGTAAGAACAGCACCAAGGAAAATGAAGTCGGGGAAAGCAGCAGGTTTAGATGAAGTCACAGCAGATTTAATAAAGATGCTGGGTGAGATAGGGGAGAAATGGCTCCTGAGGGAACTCATAACAGTGTGGAGAGAAAGGTGTATCCCAGATGACTGGAGAATAAGCATACTCATGCCAATGTACAAGAACAAAGGGGACATCCACAACTGTAGGTAGTAGAGAGGCATCAAACTCCTGTCACATTGCATGAAAGTTCTGGAGAGGGTGACTGATAAATGGATATGCAGAGTAGTAGAATGTAAGATGAGAGATGAGCAGTTCGGATTCTGACTGGGATGCAGCAGAACTGACTCAGTGTTTGCAGTGAGACAGATACTTAAGAAGAAGCTAGAGATAAGCAAAGAGTGCATCTGGGCATTCCTAAGCTTGGAGAAAGCATATGACAGGGCCCCAAAAAAGCTGATTTGTGCAGCCCTATGGTGGTTCAAAGTTCCAGAAACACTGGTAGAATTAGTGCAGGCTATGTACAAGGACCAATGACTCAAGTATGAACAGTGTTCAGTCTCACAGAGGCTTTCCCAATGGGAGTGGGTGTACACCAGGGTTCGGCTCTGAGCCCAGTGCTGTTCATACTGGTGATGGACTACATTAGCAGACAGGTCGAAGGGGACAGATCAGCAAAGTTGCAGTATGCAGACAATGTAGCATTACAGGCAGACTCTGAGCAAGAAGTTCAGCAAAGGATAGGGGAATGGAATGCAAAACTGAAGGCACATTGGATGAAACTAAGCACAGATGAGACAGTGGTAATGGCAGAAAATTTGGGAAATCAGAAGAAGCAGACAACTGAGATAGAAGAAAAGATAGTGGAACAGGTTAATAGCTTCAAGTATCTGGGAGGGGTGGTTGATGAGAAGGGAAGTCTGAATGAAGAGGTCAAAGCTAGAATCAGAGGGACTGCAGCCAACTGGCATAGAGTCTCAGGTGTAGTCTATGATAGAAGAATGCCAAAAAAGCTGAAAAGTAAGGTGTATATGACAGTGGTGCGACCAGTACTACTGTATGGTACAGAAACCTGGGCAGTAAAGACAGAGCAGATGAAGTTAAAGCTGATGGAAATGAAGTGCCTGAGAAGGGTGGTAGGATGCACACTGTGGGACAGACAAGGAAATGAGGATATAAGAGCAGAAGCCAAAGTAGCTCCAATTGCAGAATAGATCAAAGAGAACAGATTACAGAGGTTTGGACACATGTACAGAAAAGCAGAAGACAATCTGGTGAAGAAGATTTGGGACAGACAGGAAGAAGGTAAGAGGAAATGAGGATGTCCAACAAAGAGGTGGCTGGATTGTGTGAGAGAAGATCTGTGACAGTCAGGCATGAATGTCAAAAAAGGCAAGAATGCGGCAATGAATTAAAAGGGATTGTAACAGTTAACATGATACCCCGACCCCATGTAGAAAATGGGAAAAAGCAGACTGGTGATGATGATGAATAACCTTCTTTTAAGTAATAGCATATGTAATTTTAAAGCTCCCCTATCTCCAAAATATGAAAGTCTATGCAGAAGTATACATGAATACCCTGTACAACCACTTAAACAACTGCATGGAAATGGCAGTACCTGACCAAGATAAACTAAGGTCTAGCTGGAAAAACAAGTCACCCTGGTGGACCCCTAGCATAAATAGATTATCCAACAGAAGGAAGAAATTCCTCTCTAGAAGTAAATTGGAGGGTGATCAACAGAGAAACAAAATCCCTCATCAGTATCATTAGGTTGCATCAGTCCTTTCTGTAGGGTACCAACATCATTTGGGGAGTCAGTGATTGCACCAAATTGCAGTAGTCAGCAAACTTGGTAAGTAAAAGGCCAGCTACATTTGCCTTGACATCTGAGAAGTATATCTCAAACAGGAAGGGGCCCAGCAATGAGTTTTTGGTACTCCCCTGTGACTGCCCTCTTGCTGGATGTAAATTCCCCCACTCTAATAACATGTGCCCTATCCATGAGCCATTTGGCTATCCATCTGATGATGTAGGGATTTATGCCCAGTTTTGTGAGTTTATCTACAATACCCAAATGGGGAATTATGTCCAATGCCTTAGTCAGGTTAAGGTAAGCAGTATGCACTGTGTTACCCTACTCCATGGCCTTGGTGACTTTCTCAAAGAAGTCCACCAGGTTGAGCAGGCATGACCTGCCCTTGACAAAGCCAAACTTGATTGGGTCCAATGTTTGGAGATTTCCTATGTCATTGTTTATCAGGTCCATGATTATTCTTTCCATGGGTTTGCGTGTCAGACTAGTCAGACTTATAAGTCTGTAATTTCCTGGGTCTGTTGATAGTCCCTCTTTATGAAAAGGGATAACCGTTGCTGACCTCCACTCATCAGGGCCTGGCTGTAGGCTGTGATTAAACAGATACCCTAGTGGGCCTGATAAGCATGTTTCAACCTGTTTAAGAGGCATCAAGACCCACTGAGGTTGTGTTTTAAGCTTTAGAGAGGGCAGTGATGACCTGTTCTTTTCTGATAACTGGTAGAGGAATGGTGGTGGTGGGGTATTTCATGGGGAGTGACTGGAGGTGATGAGGGGGTGAAATTTGAGCTAACGTTATTAGCTAACAAATTTGCTATATCTCCTGGTTGGGTATAGTGGTGCATCTGCAACTAACTCCGCACATTGTTGGATGTTACCTTTAAGATTGCGGACATAACTGAAAAAAATGCCTTATGGCTATCCTTTGCTTGGGAGGCTGTTTTGCCTTGAAGTTGGATTTTGAAGACTTGTTTAGTCCCCTGAATTGCTTGTTTAGATTAATGAGATAGTTTTTGCCATGTTGTGCATGTCCTCTCCTACTTCTGAACAGGATTTTATTTCTTTTGTTGTACAGCCTATTTATACTACGGGTCTACCAGGGTGGCTTGTTTCTGCAGTTTGCATGGGTTTATTTCGGACTGGTACTGATGGAGCTCAACCTCTTAAGAGGCTATTGTGGAACACAGACCCTAGCAATGTGTGGCAAACAGTTAACATATGAAAAAGCATAATTTCCATGGGGACTGGTTGGAGTGGGCTTTCTGCCAGAAGTATTACGTTAGTGAGTACTGTACATTTAAATAAAATAAATAAGGTCAGCAGATACCACAGATAAAATGCAACATATTCACTAGAAAATGGCTACATAACAGTATTCAAGAGCACTATTAAAGAAAACATTATCTTCAGCACCTGCTTTTCCAACCCCCTCCACATCTTCTCTTAAGTAAGTTAACTCAACTACTCAAGGACAAATGATAGCAGAATCAGGGACAAATAAAGAATTAATCAGGGACACTTTAAAATATTGCTACCATTACTTTGAGACATTGACAGAATAATAGAATGTGAATTAATATACATTTTCTGAAATAGAACGTCTATAACTTGTCATTTTTTATAAACTGTAACGCACCACCTTTTCTTCAAATGTCAACAGCCTAGCTCTCAATGAGTCAAGGCCACATCCAGAAATAATCAGGCACACTTAAAATATTGTTACCCTTAACCTGAGACATTGACAAAATACACCATGTGAAGTAATATACATTTTCTGAAATAAATTTATAATTCAAATTTTTACCATGGATTATGTATAATTCACCAGATTTTCCCCAGAAATCACCAGTTTTAGGAAGGATTAAAATGGACAGAGCTAACACTGGAATAAAAATTAGGCACTGGTCAATACATAAATAAATTGAGCAAAGTTAGGTGAATAAAACATAAATAACCAAACACTGACACTACGTTTGAATCATATGCATAGTTCTTATGTCCATTAAAAATTGCTTTGGCACACCTGGTATGGTTTTTTTGTCTCTGGATAGGATGGCAGAAAGTATTCACAGGAATTTAAGCTTACAGAAAAATATTACATGCATTAGTAATGAACAGTCAGAGAACTCTTTATAGGAAAACATTTTCTATTATTGATATTACTCTTTATGCAGGAAAATACTGTCTACATTAGAAATCCACAAGCACCAAATTATAGTTGCAGTAGTGAACAGTCAACAGTAGAAACATAATGAAGACATAAAATTGACAGAAATTAGAGGGAAAAATAAACAGGGAAATAGCTATTATTTTTACAGGAAAATATTATTCTACCTTAATAATGTACAAACACCAAATTATTGGCAATTGCTTTTATACGTTTAGAAACTTTCTTGAATAACAGGGTTTGTGTTAGCATGCATTTTCTGAAGGATATGAAGTTTGAAATTCAAACACGTCATTATTTAGTGACTTGAATCCTTAGTGATTTGCCAGGAAATCACAAATTTTATGAGGACCAGATCAAAAATATCAGGCAAAAATCTGGACATTCACAAAAATCTGGAACCCTACTCCTGTTTGTGACAAGGTTTAATTACTCCTACACTCTACACATCTATCCACTTAGCCTTGCTCAGTAAGGAAACCAAGCAGCTGCTACTAACTAGGGTTAATACTACTCATAGCATTTAATTAGATGTAAGCAGACAATGGGAAACCAATGCACTGTATAAGCATATAAAAGGAACTAGTAAGACATTGGTTTACAAGCTATTGAAGAACAGGTAAGGGGATATAATTAATGCAATAGAAAAGAAGGAATATACATGGATTATTAGGTTTAGGGCACATAAAAGTCAATGTGGAACTCCATTGTATCTCAGTACCCTCATATTAAACTCTATCTGCATCAACCTTAGGTTTGTGCTGCATAATACAGCAGTACACATTTGTCATGTGTGTACTTGTTTCTGCATACTTAGCATAATAGTATAACAGCAACATATGTTGTCACCTCACAGTAAGACGTTGTCCTGTTCGATTCTCAGCTAAAACGTCTTCTGTGTTGGAGACATGCATGAATGAGCATACCTTCGTTGAAGGTTGTGCGTCATGACTGGCAACTCGGTACGTAAAAATCTACTGCCAATCATTAGCAGACCGGAGTTTCGCTGTGGCGACCCCTAACTGGGAAAAGCCGAAAGATACAACAACAACAACATACTGGCAATGAAAAACCTGACAGCAGTGAGGGAGGTTATTTTAGGATCCTGTACTTGCATATTTTACTGTTCTTTTAGGAACACATTGAAATATTGGACCACTGCTGTCATCAAAGTTGTCTATTCTCCCCCTGGCATGATTATGCACCACTTCTGTAGTGCTGCAGGAGATTCCCTACTCTATGAAAGTAATAGGAAGTTCCACCTAAGCATTACTTCCCTGGTCCTCTCTGTGCTGTTTGTCTTCTTCTCCTTCTTTCGGCTTTTCCAAGTTAGGGATCACCATAGTGGATCACTGTCTGCTCATGACTGGCAGTAGAGTTTTATGATGTTGAGTTGCCAGACCAGCACCCAACCTTCCACAGAAGGCACACACATGCACACACTCACACCTAGGGCCAATTTAGATTGTCCAGTCCACCTACAGCATGTCTTTGGGATGTGGGAGGAAACCGGAGCACCTGGAGGAAACCCACGCGACCACAGGGAAGACATGCAGACTCCGCACAGAAGGCACCCCAGCCGAGGATTGAACCAGAGAACCTCTTGCTGTGAGGCGGCAATGCTAACCGCTGCACCACTGTGTTTGTACTGAGCATTAAATACCCTTGGTGTGCTAAAACCCAACATACAGGTGGGACTATGGGACTACTGGGGACATAAAGTTGTCTCCTAGTATACTGTATAATTGTATATACATGACATTCCGAGCTGTAAGCTACTCACAGACAACTATGTGGTATATGTTTTATTGCATAAAGAAGTGTTGATTACACACAATTGCTTACTGAAATCTTTTATATCTATTTTTATTGTTTGTTGGATTACCTGGATTTATTGACAAATGCTACATTCTTCGATTGGCAAGTGACTACTTGATAGTAAGTTTCTCTTATGTTGTATAAGCTATACTGTATTTGTTATTCTACATATGACCTGTTTCTTTCTGTCTGCCCATTTCTCCTTATATTTTATATATATATATATATATATATATATATATATATATATATATATATATATATATGTGTGTGTGCATGTGTGTGTGTGTGTGTGTGTGTGTGTGTGTGTGTGTGTGTGTGTGTATATATATATATATATATATATATGGGTGCGCACTGTTGATATATTTATGTAGCAGGGGTGTATGGGGGGCAGGGGGGCTTGCCCTTTTCCCCACTGTAGTGTGATCCTGGAGTTAGTATATATAGTTAGGGACGTGAGGGGGGGTCACAGACCCCCACATTGGTGGGTGTTGGGGGCTTAGCTCCCCACATACTTTATACATTTTAAACCATACACATGGATATTTATAACTGCAATGAATAACTCTTTCCAAAATTCAATATTTACCTAAACTATGTGGGGGGCTTTGCCCCTCCCCACACCCCCCTTAACTATATATACTAACTCCAGGATCACACTGCAGTGAGGAAAGGGAATATACATTTTACTTTAATGGGTCAGTGTTATGAGTTTCAGTCAAATGAGATTTCAGTCTTTTGAACTGTATGTTTTGGTATCAGTAAAATAAATTTCAGTCAAAGGAAATTTCAGTCGTATGAAGTAGACCCATATATATATATATATATATATATATATATATATATATATATATATATATATATATATATATATAATTTATGGAGCTGAGAAATGAAGATGAACAGGAAGAAGAAGAAGAACATGGAAACATGAGACTGCAAATCATCAATTGCATTTGTGAAATACAGCTCTATAAAAAAAGTGGACTTTTGTTACCTTTGCTAAAGTTACGGGGAACTGAAAGACATTTGCCTCACTTCATGTCATTAATGTTTGGAAGAACACTGAAGGGAGGTGGAGGGGAAGAAGAAGGACAAAGGCAGCTGTAAGTGAAACAATTTATGAAGATAGCTATAAGTGAAACAATTTATGTTCTTAACAGTATTTCTATAAAACTGTTCACAATATAAATTGCATGTTTTATAGTAAACCATTTTAGTTGTTCTTAAATTTGATAAAGTTACTAAAGTAACATGCCTTTTTTCTTTCTCTTTCTTTCTTCTTTCCTTTTCTTCTTTTTAGGATTAAGAAATATATACATTACAATGCAAAAATAGACATGTCATAATATATGTAGAGCTGTTTTTGCATAGGTGAATGTCTGGATTAAGACATTTCTCTTAAGTTAATAACAAATGGAAACAAATAAATAAGAGAACACTCTATATAATGAAATGTTTTTCTTTAGCAATAAATGTTTCACCTTGTCTTTAGAAGTCTACAGCTGAGGACTACATTTTTTCTCTTACATTTCCATGCAGACAAGTTGATAATAGGGCAAGTAAAAGCCAGAACACTGGTTTCTTCAAGGCTAAAAGTTAGTATTTCCTTAAAACATGCAAGTTGTTTTTTGCATTGGAGAGGGGGGATAAATATAAAAATGGAGAGACACCAATTAGTGTATGTAGAAGTGCAGGCAATAATGCATTTTAGCATGGATAACCTCAATTTTATGTTAATTAAGGCATATATTAGCAGCTGTCTGTTTGGGGCAATTGTTCCTGTTAGAAGAGTTATACGTCATTGTTTGAAAATGTACATAGTTTTGTGTGTTTTTATTAAGTTAACAGGTTATGGGGGTGTTATGGGGTATGTTTGTTTGTTTGAAGGTTTTCATTAAAAGGCTAATAAAATGTAACATGGGTTACATGTTACAAAGCCAGGGTACTTTTTGGCTAGGTTCATAGGTTTATAGGTTCATACTAGGCTATCTACCCTAGGGCATTTATAAGCCTAGCCAGAGTGTGTTTGGCTTTCGCCACCCATTTTAAATTAATTTTGCTATGCCCTTTTTCGAGGTTAGTATACTGTGCCTCTGTCTAACAGTGACACAGAAGTGATACCCGGGGTAAACCTACGATCTCCCATCCACTCATCAAGATTCCTGTTGAAGAGAGTCAATGAGGGACTCTGCCTAACCTGGACTGGGATTTTATTCCAGAGTGAAGGGAGCCTCTGGGTTATGAATCTGTCCCTCCAGCATGTCCTATTTATTTCAGTGCTGAGGTTCAAGTCTCTCGAGCGCATGGCTCGATGGGATTTGGATTTTCTGATGTGCAGCATGTCCATTAATTCCGGGTTGGACATTGCTTTATACGTCAGGCACAGGCCAATAGCCTAGTAGCTACCTATGAACCTATGAACATGTTGATGATAAGAAAAACTGTATGAAGGATTAACCTGCCAAAACATTAGTGAGTGCAGGTATCACCGATGCTGGAAATAGACATTAAAAAATATGTTATATATAATAAGTGGGAATAATGACTTCTTATCATAATGATGACACTTTCCATATTATCTTGGAATATAAATGGTCTCACAGTTATAGAGAAAAGGAAAGAATATTTAATTGTATTAAGAAGTTTGTTTGTTTGTTTGTGTCTTTCGGCTTTTCCCAGTTAGGGGTCGCCACAGCAGAACTCTGGTCCGCTAATGATTAGCAGTAGAGTTTTATGTGCTGGCTTGCCGGGCCTAACACACAACCTTTCAATGAAGGAACGCCCGTTCACGCATGTCACCACACAGAAGATGCTCTAACTGAGAATCGAACGGGCATCGTCTAACTGTGAGGTGACAACGCTACCGCAGCATCACCACTGCAGATAATTGTATTAAGAAATGCAGAGTGAAAATAGCAATGCTACCGTAGTCACATTTGGAAAGTAATGAGGATGTGAATAAAGAAAGGATTTCAGGATGGATGCTCAGCAGAATATCAAGAACAAAGGAACAGAGGAGTACTTATATTAATTGCTAGAGGAGGTCCAATACTGATAGAAGAGGTAATAAAGATAATAATGGAAGATCTATGGTAGTAAGGCTACTTACTGGCAAGGGGTGAGGATTATGCAGGCATTTATTTATATTCCACCTAAAACTGCTATTATGGAGCTTAACATTTTTTTGGAGAAATAATCAGCATTTAGCGGGGAATATTACTTAAAGGTTTTGACTAGAATTTGATTTCCAACAATGAAAATATATATGGATTTAGAAGTAGGAACTCAGAAAGAATTTACATATTATTCCCCAAGGTACAATAACTGGGCTAGACTAGACAGAAATTACATTTCACAGGAACAGTTGCATTTAATTGAGAACTTTAACACTCATCCAATAACCATTTCAGATCATGCACCAGTATTTACTAAGATAAAAATGCAGGGCAATGAAGTAAAGATGAGACTCTGGGACTTTCCCACCTACTAGTTAAAAAGAGAGGATTTTTATGAATGTGTAATGGAAATTATTCAGGAGTTATTAGGGAAGATAGAAAGTACTCCAGAAGATATAGCTGGTGAGTGGGATAAAATGAAAGTGGAGTTTAAAAACAGACTAGAAAGAAAAGAATGAGATATGGTTAAGAAGTAACAATGATTATTTAGAAAGGTTAACAAAGATTAGAGTGTTACAGAATATAGGAATTTCACAGAAAAAAGAGACACAATTGCAGAATGCTAAAGAGAAAATAAGAGGGTACCTGGATAATATGCATGAGTTTAGAAAGACTGCTGTTAATCAACTGTTTTTTGATAATAATCCAGAGCACATAAACTTTTGGCACAGTGACTTAGACAACAGAAAGTAGAGACAGTTATTGCTAAACGAAATCAATAAGAGAAAAAAACTTACACATCGCCTCTATTTTCATTAATCTTATCCAAAGCATTTGACATTGCATCACATACACTTCTGCTTATCACAATTGATTTGAGCCAAACGTCTGGAAACTGGTTTGAAAGTTGCCTAGACAGTCACTCGGAATGTGTCTGATGGCAAAAGACTTATTCTGCTTATTGGAACATTACTGTTATTGTTCCACAAGGATCCATTCTATGTCCATTGCTGATTAATATATCGATGGTATAAGTAAAATAACTAAACAGATCACTAGTATACAATATGGCAATGGCTCCACTATGATAACCATCAGTGGGTCTATATCATATGAGTGAATGTTAAGAATATTGAACACTCTAAAGAGAGAAAATGCTGTACCTCAAACTCTTTATTACCCCCACACCCTCTCCTGCTAAATATATATTCCAACTCTGAGATAGCACTACAGTGAGGAAAGGGAAAATATTCCGACTTTCACTGTACTGCGATCCCACAAGAAGCACTTCAAGGTCCGGCATTTTCACTCTTTAGAGCGTTCGACATTCTTAATATTCACTCATATGATATAGACCCCCATCAGCAACCTCCATTCAGGATCTTCAAACAGCCACACAAAACTTCCATAAACTACAACTAAATAATTAGCTCTGCATTACTTTTAAATGCAAGAAAGACCAAAATGATCTTAATTTGCATCTAATGCGTATCAAAGGTCTCCCATCAAATTTAATATAAACTTCCCAAGTGATGCACACATAGAAAAAATGTACCTTGCACAAAACTATTTGATGCAGTAATAGATCAAAACCTAAAATTTGATGCTACATTGACTGTATCAAAGTAAAAAAAGTCAGAAGTTGGGTATGGTGTGTAGAATAAACCTATACTTATTGGAATCATCGTTAATGTCCACAATTAGAGTCTGTTGCTACCAGTTTTACTATTTGCTTCCATCAAGCTTGCTGCAACTTAACACAGCACATCAAAGAATGCAATTAAACAAAATAGGTTGGTTAGAGCTATAAAATACAATAACTCTCACTCAATTGAAGGTAATATACAACACCTTTCATAAGTCACACTCCTGTCCCACATATTGTAATCTCATACAAGCATGCATTTCCATAAATCCACTTCTATCATTAAATCAAAACTTAAATTGAATACAAAAATAAAAACAATCATTTTGTGATTCATTATATGCAGTGTCTATCTCCAAATAATAGAACCCAAACTCTGTACAGATGCACACAGAAACTGGCTCTAACACATTCAGAAATAAATTACTAGAAATGACTGTTGATGTTTGAAATATTAACACAATACCTTTGTCCTTACAGGTTATATTACATATGCCCTCATCCTTTGCTACACTCCCACTCCAACTTTTAAGACTTAAAACTATCCGCAGTAAGTGAGCCTTCATGCCATTCCTCTACCTTAATATCTTCAATCATTTAATGACTAAATAGCCACATTAATGTCTACTATACAAGGTGCCGTATCTACCTTCAGGATACTAATTAGCTTTTTCTTGACTTTATTGTACCTTGTCTAACTTCTCTGACTCTGCAAATAGCCAGCAAAAATACAAGGTGAACAATATTCATGTGTCAACGTTTGATAAAATGAATATCAAGCATTCTCACTCTCATCATTTTACTCCAACCCATCACATCAATCAATTGCATTTATTTTTAATTTTATTAATGTCAGATGTATGACTGTCATATTGTACTGTCAAGGTTGTATGTTGTGAACTATTTAATGTAGTTATATAATTATTGTGGATTTTTTTCCCCCAGGTCTTTCACTGAGCAAGTCTGATTACCCTGGTTCACAAAAGTAAATAAATAAGAAATCATTGAATAATTAAGCAATATGTAAAATATTTTTTGACACTGATCTTAAACAGTGTAAATATGACATTAAATAGGAAAATCATTAGATATGCCAGTCACAACAGTTAAATGAAACTAGATAGTTACATCAGTAATGAGAAATTAGATACTTAAAAATAATGCACAGTGAAAGATTTAAAGTAATTTCTTAGGTACAGCAGATTAAATTAGCTTGTGATGTATAAACAGAAAAAGTTTAAAGTAAGTAAATGATACTAGTACAATGATACCAAATAAAGTGAGACATTGAATTAAATTAACAGCCACTGTGGAGCTCTATGATACAAAGTGCGACTACATCAAAATGCACTAAGGCATGTGAACAGCATTTAATATTGTTTATAAAATGTTTTAACCTGTCTAGATAATAAGGTTTTTAACTCATGATTATTATAATAACAATCCAAAGAAAATGTGTTAATTCAACAAAGCATGTTAGAAGAGTAAAGAAATTAATATGACAAAATGCACATTAAAAATGAGTCACTCGGTGCTATGAAGCAAACTGCCATGCTCAGCTGAACTGCCATATTCACCATACATTCTTTATAAAATTTTAAAATATGTCAGCACTGTTATCAGAAAGAATTATAGCAAAGGGACTAATTTAAAAATATATTTTCCATGCTTGGGCATAGCTTATTTTTAAAATCAGTAAAGTTAATGACTTACAGTACTATACTTACACACCTGTAAGGGGATCATAACCCACTGTTAAATGTATTTATGCATGTTTGCTCATTATTAAATGTACTTCTGTCAAAAATATCTAATGTTTAGTAGCATACAGAGTAAAACAAAACAAAGCCATAGTCCAACAGGGTCAGGGTAGAGGAGTGCAATGTAAGCAATATATTTACGTAAAGCAAACTGAAAAGAAGATTATGGCATATTAATGTAAACACCAAATACAAAGGCCATGCTAAAAAGTCCAGCACCAAGCATAGCTGAGCCAGTGTTAACATACCACAAACTATTGTTAATATAAAAATGCAGGTCAGGGAGAGACAGGTCACATTAAATGAATACACAGATAATATTACAATAATACTAGGCAGTTTCATTTTCACAGGTCTCTTGTTTACCTCTTGCATTTCATTCAGAAAAGACAAGTGTCTTCATGCCATGCTGAAGATGCGTATCCCATAATGATAATAACATATACCACAAAATCATATTTTAGGTATTTTCATTAATAATTTGAGTGTATATAATGTCTTAGGACAATTTATTCAGGTCATTCACAACCACCTTTATTTATAATGTTTGATGCAATTAACAATGGCTCAAAGTAATGTAATTGTAGTGTAACATATATATTTATATATTTTATATATTTTGTGGATTTGTTTACTAGTGTTTATAAATTAGGTTTTTCATTTTTCATTCATTGTGATGCAATGTGGCTCCTTCAAGTTGAATTCAATGACATTAATAGAAGGCTTTCAATGAAGTCATTTTAAATTAATTGTTTTAATGAAGGTAATTTTGAATAATGACATTAATCAGTGATGTAAGAGCTGGCTATTTAAATGTGAAGTTGATTTTGCTCATTGTTCTGAAGAAGTCCTTATTTTGAGGACGAAACCTGAGTTAACGTGTGTTTTTGTGTTTTCTGGTTGCTGCTAATAAACTGTCTGGTTGACTTCTAATTTCCGTGACAGTATTGTTATACCACAAAATGTTTTTTGTCAGATGCATCATTATCATCATCATCATCAAAATTATTATTATTATGTGCATACTCTCTGCATCCTCCCTGTATCTGTTCAAGTTATTGGTAAGTGCTCTGGTTTCCTGCTACAGTGCAAAGATGTGCTGTAGATAAATTGATGCTCTTCTTAGTTGTCTATAGGTGTACATTCTATATGAAGATGTGGGTGTGTGAGTGTGTTTGTGTGTGTCATGCATTTGTATGTGTGTGTATGTGTGTGTGTGTTAGGTGTGTGGGTGTGTGTGCACATGTGTGTGTGCGCGTGTGTGAATGTGTTAAGTGTGTGTGTGTGTGTGTGTTAAGTGTGTGCGTGTGTGTGTACGTGTGTGTGTGTATGTGTGTGCGTAAGTGTGTGTGTGTGTGTGTGTGTGTGCACATGTGTGCGTGTGTGCGTGTGTGCGTGTGTGTGTGTGTATGTGTGTGTGTGTTAGGTGTGTGTGTGTGTGCACATGTGTGTGTGCCGTGTGTGTATGTGTTAAGTGTGCGTGTGTGTGTGTTAAGTGTGCGTGTGTACGTGTGTGTGTGTATGTGTGTGTGTGTGTGTGTGTGTGTGTGTGTGTGTGTGTGTGTGTGTGTGTGTGTGTGTGTGTGTGTGTGTGTGTGTGTGTGTGTGTGTGTGTGTGTGTGTGTGCATGTGCATCCTGTGATGAGCTGGCCCCCTGTTTGGAATAAGTTTGTATTCCTTGCACTTACTGATAGCCAGGATAGACTGCAGCTCCAGTACAGTTCTGCAGTACAGTAAGCAGAAAATCAGAGAATGGAGGGAGGAGTTACTATTATTTGCCATATTAATTAGTCTTTTATTAAATACTTTAACATGCATATTAAACAAACTACTTTATTTCAATAAGCATAAGAAATATTTAAAATATTTTTTTTCAGATCTGTTCTACTAAACTACATCAGAAAGCAAGTAAATCTTTCTTTATAAATATATGAGTTTATAAACACATTAAGGTGGCTGGTTATGTAAAACCTTATGAGTTAGTTAGGAAGTACAGTCAACCTTCATTCTCATACTGCACTGTGCACCAAGGCATGAGATCATCATATGGCAACGAGCACCCTGCTATCTCCTAATAGGTTCATAGGTTCATAGGTTCATAGGTAGCTACTAGGCTGTTGGCCCTAGGGCCTATATAAGCCTAGCCGGACTTTCACCACTCAAGAAAATTATTTTCCTGTGCCCCTGTCGAGCAGAGCCACAGAAGTGATCTCCGGGGTGAATTGCCTATCTCCCATCCAATCATCAAGATTTTTCTTGAACAGTGCTAATGAGGAGCTTTGTTTGATATAGATAGGTAGTTTGTTCCAGAGTATGGGAAGTCTCTGGGACAGGAATTGATCCCTCCAGCATGTTCTGTTTATTGTAGTGACATGGTTTAGGTCCCTAGAGTGTGTATCTCAGAGGGATTGGGATTTCTTTAAGTGGAGCATGCCCAACAGCTCTGGGTTTGACATAGCTTTATATATTAGGCAGAGATTGCCTCTGAGTAGGCGATATGTGCCGGAGTAAAGCTGGAGTTTTTTGAGACGGTCTGCGTAGGGCATCTGTTTGAGGCTGGTAGTCCTCTTTGTGAGGTATTTCTGTGGCCTTTCTAGTTGTTGTAGATGTCTTGTGAGGTACATACCAAAAGGGGCATTGTACTCTATAATGGGTCTAATGAGTGACGAGTAGAGAGGAACAATGACCTCTTTCTTCCTGGATGAGAAACCTTTTGTGATGAGGTGTGCCATGTAGAAGGATTTCCTGACTACTGTGGTGATGTGACTATCAAAGGAGAGACTACTGTCCACCTGTTTACCAAGGTCACTTATCATACGTTCGGTGTTAAGTATACTACCACCTATGTGGTAGTTCATGGGTACAGAGTTTTTACCAAAAGGGATGACAATGCACTTTTTAGCATTGAGCTTGGGGCCATGACTTTGACACCAGGCATCTGTCTCAGTGAGGCCCTTTTGTAGGATGTCCACATGGTTAGGAGTTTCGATTATGGCTCCCAGTTTGCAGTCATTTGCGAACTTCATTAGCCAAAGACCTTCTGTGTTAGCCTGTACTTCTGAGAAGTAGATACCAAACAGGAGAGGACCCAGGACTGAACCCTGTGGTACTCCACTTGTCACTGGTCTAAAGTTGGATTTGGAGTCTGCTACCTTCACAGTGTGGGTTCTGTCAGTGAGCCAGTTAGAGATGCATCTTGTGACATAGAGATGTATACCTAGTTTAGTGAGTTTATCTATAATTCCACAGTGAGGGATGGTATCGAAAGCCTTGGTGAGATCTAGATAGGCTGTGTGAACCACCTTATCCTCATCTATGGCTTTGGCGACCACTTCAAAGAAGACAATCAAGTTTAGAAGACATGATCTGCCTTTTACAAACCCGAACTGGGTGGGGTCCAGAATTTGAAGATTACCAATGTCTTTGTTTATAAGTACAAGATGATATGTTCCATAGCCATGCAGACCAGGCTCGTCAGGCTAATGGGGCAGTAGTTCCCAGGGTCCGTGGTGGCTCCCCCTTTGTGGAGTGGGATAACCATTGCTGTGCACCATTCAGTGGGCACAGAGCCTGAGGTGAGGCTATGATTGAACATGGTACTTAGGTTGGGTGCCAGTTTGTTCTGTAGTTCATGTAGAAAGCAGCCTGGGATGTTGTCAGGTCCCATGGATACTGTGTTCTTGGTTTTGGAGAGTGTGTTTTTTACCTGTGCAGCTGTGATTACAGGAACTTTGCATTCTTCCAGTATACAGATGGGCCCTTTAGGGGGTGAGAGGGGAGGGGTAAAGTCAGCACTGAACCTATCTGCCAGGATGTTGGCAATATCAGTTGGTTCTGCATATTTAGTGCCATTGTGCTGTAACTCAGAGCAGATCTGAGTGTTGCCATTGAGATTCTTGACATAGCTGTAGAATGCTTTGCGGTTGTCTTTAGAATCAGTGACAATTTTGTTTTTGTAACTAGCTTTGGAGGATTTTATGATGGATCTCAGCTTTTTACTGAGGCTGACCAGGGAGTTCCTCCAGTCATGGAATTTTACACTGTTTTGCAATAGTTTCTTTCTTCTGTTGTAGAGTTTGTTTATAGCAGGAGACCACCAAGTTGGCTTCCTTTTTTTGGAGGATAGCATCTTGGTTTTGTTAGGGATTGCACAATCTATGCACTTGTGTAAGCACTTATAAAGTGCATTTGTGTAGGATTCAGCAGTTGTACCTCTATTGTCCGTCTGCATGGGTGTTGTGAAGTTTGCCACTTCTGTCTTAAGATGCGTGAAGTTGACTTTGGAGAAATTGTTTACGGTGGTTTCCCTAATGTGGGGTTGGGGTGGGATGTGGATGTTTAGGGTGATTAGCTTGTGGTCGGATCTGACCAACAAGGAATTGACCTCTGGTGTGGAACACCGGTTGCCCATGTTGGTAATGACCAGGTCTAGGATATTGCTGCCCCTTGTGGGGGTGTGGATAAGTTGATCCAAGGCGTTGGAATTTATGAATTCCAGAAAATGTTGAGCAAAAGAGTTGGTACATGAGTAGTTTTCCAGGTTAATGGTGGGCTAGTTGAAATTGCCCATCATTAGGGTGCTTGGTTGTACCCTAATATTTCCCAGTGTATCAAAAAATGAGGAGTGGGAATCCTGGGGCATGGTGGGGGTTCTGTAGCAAGCTACAATTTGGATTGCGGTCTTGCCCAGAGTTAGTTGCACTTGGATAATCTCGGTTGCATTATGCTAAGCAACTAGCCTGGAGGTGTGGATATCCTTAATGAATATGGACACACCTCTGCCTTTAGTATTTTGGTCCAGGTTAGATGGCCAAAAAGTGTAGTATGAATTACAGCCTGGTAATGCAGGGGTGCTCCCTGGAGCCTTGAACCAGGCCTTTGTTACTGCACAGTTGTTGATATTCTCCATTTTAAGGAGTGCCTCAAGTGAGTGCATTTTGAGGTTTTGCTTGCACGCACATGGAAACACAAAACACACACCTGCATTCATGGAGGCTCTCAATAAAAATCTGCCCAAGCAACAGGGACCTCCAAAGCAGAAACGCAAGCAACCTCCACCCCCCAACACAACCCAAATGACACATATCCCAGAAACTCAGTGTGCCATTTAACCACAGCCCATAAGGCATAACAACATACCCAACACTCTAGTCATAGGTGACTCTATAGTCAGGCACACTGACATTCCACTCACCAGCCTAAAAAAGGAGAATGTAACTGTCAGCTGCTTGTCAGGTGCCAGGATCCACCACATAACGTACGCATTCAGGTCACTCCACAGCAAATAAAAATATGACTCTGTCATTGCCCATGTTGGTGTGAATGACCTGAGACATACTGCCCAAGACTACATGAAAAGAGACATGAAGGAGCTGTCTGATCTTGTAGCCCAGTCAGGTATGACCCCAGCCCTGAGTAGCATCCTGCCATCACCCAGAATGATACCACAGTACAAGGACAAAATGATTGACTTCAACAGTTGGCTAAGCTACTGGTGCCATTCTAAGGGGATCTAGTATCTGTCTGCCTGGGATGACATGATCGACAGACCACGCTGCTTTGCAAGAGATGACCTGCACCTGTTGCCCTTGGGATTCCAGATAGGATCTTGCCACCCCTATAGTGCCTTTTTTAGGCAAGGTTCAAATGACAAATTCACCACCGTAACAGGTACAAGGAAGCAAAATATGAGGGTAATGCTACTGAATGCTAGAAGTCTAAATCTCAAAATGCACTCACTCAAGGCACTCCTTAAAATGGAGAACATCGTCATCAGTGCAGTGACAAAGACCAGAGAGCACCCCTGCATTACCAGGCTATAATTCATACCACATCTTTCGACCACCAAACCCGGACCGAAACACTAAAGGTGGAGGCGTGTCCATATTCATTAAGGATATCCACACCTCCAAGCTAGTTGCTCAGCATAATGTATCCGAGATTATCCAAGTTCAACTAACTCTGGGCAAAACCGCAATCCAGATTGTAGCTTGCTACAGACCCCCCACCATGCCCCAGGATTCCCACTCCTCTTTTCTTGATACACTGGAAAATATTAAGGTACAACCCAACACCCTAATAATGGGTGATTTCAACTACCCCACCATTAACTGGGAAAATTACTCATGTACCAACTCTTTTCCTCAACGTTTTCTGGAAATCATCAATTCCAAAGCCTTGTGACATATCGTGATGGTGCAATGGTAGCATTGTTACCTCACAGCAAGAGGTTCTCCCTTTCGATTCTCGGTTGGAGTGCCTTCTATGTGGAGTCTGCATGTCCTCCCCGTGGTTGGGTGGATGTTTGAAAGACATGTGTGATGGGCATGTCTTCACTGAAGGTTGAACGTCAAGCTGGCACCTCGGCGTTTATGAAAATCTACTGCCAATCATTAGTGGACCGGAGTTCTACTGTGGCGAACCCTAAGCGGGAAAATCTGAAAGACAACAACAACAACAACATTAATTCCAATGCCTTGGATCTGCTTATCCACACCCCCACCAGGGGCAGCAATATCCTAGACCTGGTCATCACCAACATAGGTAACCAGTGTTCCACACCAGAGGTCAGCTCATCGTTGGCCAGATTCGACCACAAGCTAATTACCCTAGACATTCACATCCCGCTCCCACCCCCCATTAGGAAAACAACCGTAAAAAATTTCTCCAAAGCCAACTTCACTCTTCTTAAGACAGAAGTGGCAAACTTCATGACACCCATGCAGATGGACAATAGAGGTACAACTGCTGAATCCTACACAAATGCACTTTATAAGCACTTACACGAGTGCATGGATTATGCTATCCCTAACAGAACCAAGATGCTATCCTCCAAAAAAGGAAGCCAATCTGGTGGTCTTCTGCCATAAACAAACTCTTCAACAGAAGAAAGAAACTGTTGCAAAAAAGAGTAAAATCCCATGATTGGAGGAACTCCCTGGTCAGCCTCAGTAAGAAGCTGAGATCCCTCATAAAATCCTGCAAAGCTAGTTATGAAAACAAAATCGCCAATGATTCTAAAGACAACCACAAAGCATTCTATAGCTATGTCAATAATCACAATGGCAACACTCAGATCTGCTCTGGGTTACAGCACAATAACACTAAATATACAGAACCAACTTATATTGCCAACATCCTGGCAGATAGGTTCAGTGCTAACATTAGCCCCCTCTCACCCCCTAAAGGGCCCATCTTTATACTGGAAAAATGCAAAGTTCCTGTAATCATAGCTGCACAGGTAAAAACCTCATTCTCCAAAGCCAAGAACACAGCATCCATGGGACCTGACAACATCCCAGGCTGCCTGCTACATGAACTACAGAATGAACTGGCACCCCACCTAAGTACCATGTTCAATCATAGCCTCACCTCAGGCTTTGTGCCCATTCAATGGGGCACAGTGACAGTTATCCCACTGCACAGAGGGGGGACCACAGCAGACCCCTGGAACTACTGCCTCATTAGCCTGATGAGCCTGGTCTGCAAGGCCATGGAATGTATCATCATGGAACTCATAAACAAAGACATTGGAGATCTCCAAACTCTGGACCCCACACAGTTCGTGTTTGTAAAAGGCAGATCATGTCTCCTAAACCTGATAGACTTCTTTGAAGCAGTCACCAAAGCCATAGATGAGGGTAACGTGGTTCACACAGTCTATCTAGATCTCACCAAGGCATTTGACACCATCTCCCACTCTGGAATTATAGATAACCTCACTAAACTAGGTATAAATCCTTATGTCACAAGCTGGGTTGCCAACTGGCTTACTGACAGAACCCACACTGTGAAAGTAGCAGACTCCAAATCAGTCTTCAGACCAGTGACAAGTGGAGTACCACAGGGTTCAGTCCTGGGTCCTCTCCTGTTTGGTATCTACTTCTCTGAAGTACAGGCTAACACAGAAGGTCTTTGGCTAACGAATATCTCCAAATTTGTATTATATTTTTGGTCTGTGCCTCATACGATGTTTGGTTTTATGTTAAATCACTGAGGATTATAGTCAGTAAATGAGGTGGGAGATGCGGCTGAGATCAACTTCATATTGTTTACTTATTTTAATATCTAGCTTTACAAGACATATGTACATTTATATGAAATATAGTGGAATATTTACCCTCTATCAAGTCTTCAAATAAAGCAGAATTGAAACTATCCATGATTTCACATAAAATATCCCTGATTTTGCATCATATTTTGTTCAATATCTCATATAATATGTTACTTTTGGGCAAATCATTAAAGATTAGAGTCACTAAATGATGACAGACATATGATTTTTTGGAGTCCACATCTTTCAGATAATACATGTCAATGCAAAATAAGATGTTATTTTAGCAACGTTCTAAGTATATGAGAGTAATACTTAAAGTCTGTTCTTGATGTTGGCCTTTTGTCCCTGATTCTTACTCTTCAAGGTTGAGAGATATTACTTTTTATGATGGTCAGTTGAGGTTTACATTGCAAAGTGGCTATAGCTATAATAAGTGAGGTAGGGGCTATTTGTAGATGAAATAATTTACCCCCTTATCATTTGCTCAGTTAACCATATGGATTTGCAGGACTAATGGACATCTGTATGAAATAAGTTGGAATACTTGTAGCTATTTGCATGAAACAAATTTGAAATTATATAGATTTCAGGTGCCCCTAATTTCGCACAATGGCCTTGATGTTCTTCATAATTTTGCTCTCTTCCTCATAAAATGTGTGGATTCTGGTAAATCATTGAAGATGGTAGTCACTAAATAGTGACAAAGGTTTGGGTTTCAGAAAATACATGCTGATGCTAAACAAACTGTTATTTGTACAACTTTTTAAATATATAAGAGAAATATGTCACTGATTCTGAGCCTTTGAAGTCATTATTTTTGGCTTTGTCCCTGTGCTAAGAAATTGAGTGTATTATCTTTTATCACAGTCAGATACAGAGCAAATTGGCTATAATGGCTGGGCCGGGGCTGTCTGTTGATGAAAGCAATTTTCTTTCTTGTTTTCTCAGTTTAAACAGTCTTTCTTTGCAGGAACAGTGTGCATTTGTGTGAAATACATTTTATTTTTACAACTATGAGACATCGAAGATGTATGTAATCAACATTGGAGCTATATTTCCTGGGTGTGGAGGCTGTGTATGTGGATGACAAAGGCTGACTCTGGGTCTCATAATCAGGTTAAACAGACATTAGTTTGGCTTTGCAGAGCAATGCACATTTCTGTAAAGCAAGTTGGAATACTTAACTTTGGCCATTTAGTTCTTCATCATTGTACATATGAGGTGTATACAGTCAAGTGGCTGTAATTGATGGGTACTGACATGAGACAGCTGTTTAAATGATATTAAATCAAGAAGGTGATTCCCAAAAAAATCATTTATGAGTGGTACAAAAACAAAGTGTGTGTGTATGTGTTGGGGGGTGCCCCATAGTTTGAAAATTGGCCACGGCCTATGGTGCACTTAATAAGCCACTGACTGGGTGTTATGATAGACCATTTGAAGTCCGACTTACACTTTGACCATATATATATAAAATTAAAAAACTAGAAACCTATACAACAAACTCATGCTTAACAGAACATGTCCTACATGCAACAACTAAAACACTTTCCCATCCTTTCCTTCTATATGCTTCATCAGAACTAGTCAGCTTACAAAAATCTCAGCTCCTCAAATTAGATTATATCGCTATAATAAGATAACCAGATTTAAAGCAAATATCCCAAAAAGGTGAAAGCATTACCAAGCTTTAGCTAAAAAAAGCAACATATCATGACTATCACACACACACACACACACCCCCACCCACACACACACACACACACACACACACACACACACACACACACACACACACACACACACACACACACACACACACACACACACACACACACACACACACACACACACCAAGAATGCCCACAACATAATACATAAACAAATAAATGTCCCTCAAGGCCTTCTTCAAAGTTATAACCCTACTAGACCATTAAAAGCAGCACCTGCTACACACATCAAAGTCACACAATTACTTTGTTGACTCCTTATAGTCCATCTGAAATTGGAGACAAAGATAACTTTTGGATGCCATATTTCTGGATCTGTCCAAGGCCTTCAATACAGTATCCCATAAACTACTTCTAAAACAACTCTCTTCACTTGGCCTATGAAACACCTCCACCAACTGTCTCTCCAGCTGCCTTTACAATAGACTCGAGTATGTTAAACAGATTAATTCCTATTCTTACCCATCACAACAGGCATTCCCCATGTTTCCATCCTGAGGTCACTGGTTTTCACCATATTTACTAACTACTTACACTCTGGCAAATATCAGGCATCCCTTATACAATCGGTGGATGACTCCACTTTAATCTGTATTGCCAGTAGCCTAATTACTCTACAACACCTCACCCAAGAGTCATTTTCATCAGTTGAAAGTTGGCTCAATAACTTCCAGCTTCTACTCTGCTATAGGTCCCCCAAAAAGCTCCTACTCACCTCAAACAAAATTTCTCAATAACAGCCCTCAATAACACTCCTATAAAAGTCACCCCATACCAAACTACTAGGCATGGCATTTGATTATAACCTAAAATTTGACTTACATGTGCAATGGGTTATCAAAACACACACACACACACACACACACACACACACACACACACACACACACACACACACACACACAAACATGCACAACAATTAGGGATGTCTTATAGGACAAAAAACTACTTAACTGATTCATCCAGGAAATTCCTGGCCTCTGCGCTGCTACTTTCCATTTTACAATATCGCTTCCTGGTACTGCTTAACCTTCAACCTTCCATACAAAATACTTTAAACCTGTGCTACAATAAAACAGCAAACTTTGCCATTAACTCACCAAACAGAACCCATCACTGCTTATCCCTATAGCAGCTGCTTGAATTACAAAGCAACTCACATAACTACTCCAAGTCTACAAATTAATATACAAACCAGAACAAAGCAGAGTCATAGTAAACTTATTGCACACATACTCCACTGCAGGACGGTTCGATCTGAAAACAAAGTGCTCCTCACTGCCTACAATGCACACCTGTCAGCAGGAGCCTCTCTGTATTCTAGCTACGTGGCCCACTCCTAAAAATCTATCTCCTTAGCCTTTAAACATACTAACAACTTTTTCAGTTAAAGACCAGTCTAAAAAATATCTGACACCAGGATATGTACCAAGTCAACACTCAGATCAGATACACAACCACCTACTTACTATAATTATGCTTTTCACACTCTGAAGCACTAAAACTTCTACATTTTAGAAGGTACTAATGTCCTGACACAAAAAGTAGGCCTCACTTTACCATACTATTAAAGGAGTCCCTTCTACTTCCCCATCCTAAATTATACTTACTGCTATTCTTTTCATCACCAGTGTGACTGCACAACAGTCTCATCTCTCAAATACTAATCAACTCTCTCTCTCTCCATGTCCTTAGTTTTCCCTCCTGCACATTACTCCTCCTCATCTAGTACTCTATTTTGGCATCAGGATATTCTTTTACTTCTCACATCTACATATTATTAGAAATATAGTCAATATTTGGAGTAACTATATATTACTTTACTTGATAAAGGCTATCCACTTCTTCAAATTGTCTTGCTACCTGCAGCAGATATTATATTCTTTATCACAATTTTTCCTAGCAATAGACTATAAATGTATTTCAATCTGTTGTGGGGGCTCTTTTCACTTTGTATATAAGGTACACTCCAATCTATTGTAAAGAGTTTTATCTGTTGTGGGGGCTTTTCTTCAATTGTGTATAATTACTTATCAGTTTTTGCAAAATGCTTTTGCATGTGTTTGTGGAGCCTTTCTCCTCAACTCATTGTAAAATATTTAATTTGTTTTGGGTCTTTTCTCCCCTTTTGTAAAATAAAAAATCTGTTGCAAGTTTTTTTCCCCTTGAAAATATAACTACTTATTAACTATTGTTTAAATGTTCTTTTAATCTGTTGCAGTGCTTTTCTTCTCAGGTCTCTGCTGAAAATGGTCCATTGCTTCAGTTGGACTTTCCTGGTTACCACAGGACAACTAAATAAATAAATAAATAAAATTACCTAGACTTGGTTTAAATGCCAAAAGAGAATTCTCTCTATACATAAGCTTTATACTTTTCATGTCTTTAGGCCCAATGGCAACAGTGGTGGAGTCTCTGTATTGTCAGTATTGTTATGGAACTCATTATCACCACGCAGATTCCTAAGGACCCACATGATGAGCCCACTGAAACACAAATCCCTTTAAACAGGCTTAATTTTCAATTAATAGTTTGTTATTTGCCACCTTGAAGGTTCATAGGTTCATAAGTGCTTACTAGGTTAAGAACCACTAGGGCCTTTTTCAGCCTAGCCATGCACCCCAAATCTCTGACACGTTCAGATACCCTTGATAAGTGTAAGCAGAGGCTTGGGAGATGAAACATTTACAGGCTGCCTGTGTCCATTACAGACAGAGGTGCCAAACCTGGGATGAATTTCCTGTTCCCCATCCAATTGCCCAAGTTACACTTGAATTGGGTTAGGGAGGAACTCTGCTTCACAAGGATGAGGAGCCTGTTCTAGAGAAGGGGTAGTCTCTGGGATACATACTTGTCTCTCCAAAAGGTCCTATTTGTATCACAGGCAAGGCTTAAGTCTTTAGAATGGGTAATTCTGGTGCTGTTTGTTTTGTAGATATCAGAAGGACCATCAGAGTGGGGTCTGAAAATACACTGTATGCGAGGCATACATCTTCCCTCAACAGCCTGTATGAGACAGAATACAGAGATAGGGCATTGATGCAGTCTGCATAGGGCATATTACTTATGCCCTGTATTCTTTTAGTGAGGAACCTCAGTGGGCGTTCCAATTATTGGATATGCCTGGTTAGGTACATACCAAAGGGGGCATTGTATTCAATGATATATCTAATGAAGGCAGAATACAGTGTAACAAAGACTTCTTTGAACATACCTTTGCTTATAGGTTGTGCAACATAGAAAATTATTTCCTTACTACTGTAGACACATGATGGTCAAAGACTAGATTATTGACTATGTGTATCCCCAAGTCCTTGACTACTAGGTTAGCTCATAGGGGTGTGTTGTCAATATGATAGTTACCAGGGGTGGACGACTTCCTGAAGGATGTTATTATGCATTTCTTCACCTTTAGTTTTAGTCCATGGCAGTTATATGTCTCTGTCAAACCTTCCTGGAAGACATTTGTGTCAGTGGGGGATTCAGTGACAGCTCCTAATTTGCAATAACTGCAAATGTAGTCAGCCAGAGGCCACTAACATTGGGCTTGACTTCAGAGAAGTAAATGCCAAAAAGGAGTGGCCCCAGGATGAATCCCTGAGGGATTCCTGTTGTGACTGGCCTCTTTGTTGAGACAAACTCCCAAATTCTAACTTCCTGGCCCCTGTGTGTGAGCCAGCTGGCTATCCACTGGGTGACATAAGGGTTCGTACCTAACTTCTAGAGTTTGTCAGCAATGCCTGAGTGCTGTATTGTGTTAAATGTATCGAGTAGGTTAAGTTAGGCAATGTGAATCATTTTGCCCTCATCCATCACTTTGGTGACTTTCTCAAAGAAGTCCACCAGGTTGAATAGGCATGACCTGCCCTTGATAAAACTGATTATTTCCTGAGGAGCACATAAGATTCCCTTATGTTTTAAATGATCTCCCTATTAGCAAAAACGTCATTATTGTGAGTAACTTTAACTGCCCTTCAGTTCATTTCAATACCAAATTTCTCACTGGAAAAAATACTTAAAAAAGTGTAATACTTAAGTCTCACAGTAAAACACACATGGTGTAGCCACCACGTAGCAATACTGGAAAATAACAGTTGTAGCAGTATAGTTTGTGCAGCCACACACCTACACCCTCTCTCTCTCTCTCACACACACACACACACACACACACACACACACACACACACACACACACACACACACACACACACACACTTTCACACACATACATGCACACACACACACACACACACACACACACACACACACACACACACACACACACACACACACACTTTAGCACACACACACACACACACACACACACACACACACACACACACACACACACACACACACACACACACACACACACACACACACAAAATGAGTGGTAGAGCCAGTTTTAAAGCTGTTGTCCTATCTGAATGCTGCTGGTTTGACAGTGCTAAGTATGTTACAGCTTTAAAACCTGTAAAATTCTTCATACTTCTACATTTTTGTCTGTAACTCATAGTACATCGGACCATCATAAGTGCTATTAAGTTTTTTTGACTGTAAATGCTGATTATGTGTTCTCAGATTTACTTCTCAAGCTTCATTCTGTAGATGAATATCTTGCCACTCATCATACCTCTCACAACCTCTGAGAGCAACAAATCTGGACAAAGCCATAAATAACTGGGGGACAAAGGCCCAGAAATAGGGACAGTTTTTAAATATTGCTCTTACAAACATAGAAGGTTAACAGAATATCAGGTTTTGCATTTTTTAAATGGTATGAAGTCTAAAACTCAAATGCTACTCATTATTTTTTGACTTCACTTCTCAGTGCTTTCCCAGTGATTTGCCAGAAAACCAACATTTTATGAGGAACAGACAAAATATAAGGGAAAAATCTGGACATTCTGCAAATATCTGTACAGTTGAGAGGTATGCCACCCATTTCTCAAACACAGAACTCGACTGAAGCAAACAGTGCAGCAACCATAAAAGTTCAACTAGTAAAGAAAAAGCAGCAAATGCACTGACTGGTATGAGCGTTGAATAGAGGTGAATTCCCAAGGCACAGAGACGGGATTTTGCACACAGTGCATTTGCTGCTTTTTCTTTTCTAGCTGAACTTTTATATTTCTCAAACACATAATGCATGGGTTATAAGTGATGACTATCATAATCCTCTCTCTGCATCCCAGAATAAATTACCTATTACATACAAAATACATTAAACATATGCATTTTTTTTAAGATTAAACTGAGAGAATACTTCATGGATTGATACAAATACCAATGCTACACAGGCAATGGCCAACTACAGGAACAATTTAACTGTCTTGTACTGGTATAGTAATTGTAGCTGTTTATTATATTTTTACCCTGGGCCTAAGGAAATGCTGCAATAGTCTGTTTAAGTAGACCTACTTCAGATTTATGTATATGAACAAGACTAATGCATTAAGTGAGTTTATGTGTGAAACTGGAATTAAATGTATATACTTAGTACCTGCCACACAGGTAAAGCATGTGGCTGTAAATGTTCAGTAGCACATAGGCACTACTCTCTCAGTAGTTGTCATGTCAAAATCACTTGACATGTAGCACATTTGTCAGGTTCCTTGTGACATCTGAACTACGTTTTGGCTGAAACCTCTCTGAGGACACATTTTACTTAGCTAGTATCAATTTATTACCATAAAAAATAAATACTTCATCACTCACTTTGCCTAAAATAAAATGTTTCAACATCCACGCGACCTCTTAATGTCCATTTCTTACTTTGATGTCTTCTCATAATTTGTCATCATAATTATGATGTTATAAAGCTTGCTGTATTGAAATTTTAGCACTTACGTAACTCTTAATTTGATTATGCTCCAGTTCATCTTACTTCATTTAAGAATTTGCTTTCCACACAAATTGCTCCATAAGACCTAACCTTAGCATATTGTATTCTTTATGGTAGTATAATTGTAATGTATTATTTGTGGATAGCTTCTCAATGCCCTACTGCTGTAAATAAGCTGTCCTTAATTTGACATTCATGTTACAAAAATAAACAAACAACTAATTAACATTATCAAAATGATTTCACACTTTGAACTATGTTTCTTTGCTTATTGTAATTTACTGGACATTATGCACTTAACAATCTACTCAAACAGCAATGATCCTGCCAGCTTCCTTAACTTAAAAGCCAGGTTTATTATCTTAATTTCTTGCCAGATTCTGCTACATTTTCTGCAAAGAAGAGTTATATTTTACCTCTTAAAGATCTTTTCCAGTTCCGTTTTCAGGTTTGTGTATCACAGAAGCATCACAAGGAACACACAATAATTCTGTGTCCCATTGCCATGCTTAGAATGCATTCTGTCAGATACAAACTGCTTACCTAGATTTGGAAATCTTGGATGCTTGCTTAGTTATTTTTGACCATTGCATAATAAGTCTCTTTGTTTTCTTCTCAGTGTTTCGTTTTTATTTAGGCAAAATGTTATGCCCCCTTTACTTTTGTCCCTCGTTGTTTAAGAATGTAACTCTGCACTACTTATGATGCCCCTTGTCTTTTTCTTGATATACCTGATTTGTTTTCCTCCTAGTCTCATGCATTTTGTGTGTCCTTTCATTTTTCACCTGTATCCTTTGAAAATGACAATTTTTAATAGATTTTAGAGTCAGTTATAATTCTTCTTACTTTGGTGTATTAGGTAGTGAGGGAATTTGGCAACAAATTATATGTTCCTGACCGCCCGTCGAAGATAAAAGCTGGGATAGGAGGTGAGGTGAAGGGCAAATTCCCATCAGACTCTGGAATGACAGGACTGAGATAGGAGTGGGTCGACTAGGCTCTAAGTGAGTATAACTGATGCAACAAGATGCAAAGTCCAGGACCTGGTGCTGACTACAGTTCCAGAAATGCTCATGTTGTACATGACAGGAATATGACAGTAACGTGAAAGAAGACATAATTCAGTATGCAGGCAAGAATCAGGGCTGAGACAAGGGCTGGGAGCAACAAGATACTGAAATGACTATTAGCTTGAGAAGGGAATTACAAAAAAAAGGAAGCCAAGCACAAGACCACAGCAAACAAGCCATTCATAATAAAACCAAATAAAGCGTAATCCAGTAAGCTTCGAAGAATAAAAACTTTAATGGAAAATGGTAAGCACTTTCACAATCATCAGGATCGCTTCTTCAGACCATACATAATAGTCACGCCTAAGCACATATAAATAAAACACCTTAATAAAATATAATTAAAAAGAACTAATCAGTATTCCTCTTTTATTAAAAAATGTCATCAAGCAACAAAATTACGGGAACAAGAGCATAACATATAAAAATGCAAAAATAAACTATAGCAGTATCACAAACAAATTAGAAAGAATAATAACAAAAAAAAATAATAAGCATTTAATATTCACTTTTTTAGTTTCCTATCTTTCAGTGCAAATTTTAAAGGCGCATAATCATTTAATCCTGTCCCCCTATGTGCTGATAGCTGCAGAACCCATCATAGCTCTTTCCTTTCAGTTTTATTGACTAAATCTCCTTTACTTATGCCATCTTGGACTTCATCAATGGCCATGAACTTAAACCAGTGACCATCCCCTTTAAGGAGGATATGTTTGGTAATGGCACTATACTGAAGCCCTTTACGGGCACAATAGTAATGATCTCTAACGTGCTCCCTAAGGTGCCTATTAGTTTTAAATATATAAAAAAACAAAACATGACACACAATAGGCTAAATATACTAAATTATCTGTGTCACAGTTAGCTACGATCTTATAATTAAAGGTTTATCCAGTCTCAGGATGGGTAAAGACACTGGAATTATCTATAAACTTAGTGAGCAAATTTATTGCATTGTTCGGTGCCAAAGTTTATTAAAGGAGCCCTATCAAGGATGGCATAGCTTCCATTTTAAGGACTTTTTAGTCTTATAAATACATTTAGGAGTGTCATCTATAATTTTGGCAACCTGAGAATCAGTTCTCAAGATATGCCAATTACTCTTAATAATGTTTCTAACATCTGTGCTATCTCTCCTGTATGTCATGCAAAAGGGGACATTATTAATCTTTGTAGGACATTCACTATCCTTTTTACTAACTGGCATAGAGAAATTAGGTTTTCCACACTCCGCTCTGTCATCCCTAGCAATACTGCATGCTGACCCTACTTCTATAACGTATGCTTGGCTTGCCTTTTTTGTGTTCTGATATTTGTTTTCAAGCACAAGTTTTATCATCAGTGCTGTCGGCTTACCTCCTGTACAGTTTGAGAAGGGAATTGTTCAGAAAACCTTAGGAAGTGCATAAATGTTGTATTTAGGAAGTGTCAGAGCCATTAAAATAAATCATTTTACAGGCTGTCGTTGGATTATTTGAACACAGGTGACAGTAGATACTCCATTTGTTGGAAACACATGGCAAATAGAGGCAGTTTCCCTGCCTTACACACGGGCGGGAGACTTAAACCACAAGGGCGGGAGACTTAAACCACAAGGGCGGGAGACTTAAACCTTGACACGGTTATAAATAGAACGTGCTGGAGGGACAGATTCATCACCCAGAGACTCCCTATGCTGTGGAACAAAATCCCGGTACATGTGAGGCAGAGCACCTCGCTGGCCTTGTTCAAGAGGAATCTTGACCAATGGATGGGAGATCGCAGATATACCCCAGGGATTACTTCAGTGTCACTGCTTGACAGAGGCACAGAAAAATGATAGGCATAGTTTTTATTCAAACTAAAGGGGTGGCGAAAGCCACATAACTATGGGCTAGGCTTATAAATGCCCTTGGGCAGATAGCCTAGTATGAACCTATGAACCTATGAACCTATGAAAGCCTTTCAGCTATTTATCATTTTAAAGGGACCCTAATGTTTCTCAGAACATACTTCCTCTAAGATGACAACATGTCATTTCATTGAATCACATTTAGTTGAATCACAAATCATAAAAAAAATAAAAAATGTCATTAACTTGAAAACATATTTCATAAACTCACATGATTTACAAGGGGGAACCCCAATATTTTGTATTGGGGCAAATATACTAACTCCACAGTCATACAGCCATGGAAAAATGAGAAACTACCACCCATGGTGAATCACTACTGATGTGTTTTTTGTTTGTGCACCAGCCGTGATTTCCTATAAGCATCACTGATCACATTTTTGGAAATTGGCCACCCAGACATCTACATACATTTCTTCATACTTTCAGTTACCTGGTACAGAATTACCTGGTACAGAATGTCTTCAGTTTTCTGTAAGTTTACAGAGAAATGTGCCTTCAGATCATTTTCATTCAATGATTTGTGATTTAACCAAATAACATTCAGCCAAATGAATATACATGCACACACACACACACACACACACACACACACACACACACACACACACACACACACACACACACACACACACACACACCGTACCTCTCAGCCTCTCAGCTGTATTATTTTCTAAAGTACATGCCATACTTATTTTAGCCCTAAATGCCCCTCTAGACAATTTCTGATTTTCTATCAAATCTAATTTATTAAAAGACTTTAAAAAATGGGTTAAGGGGTAAGTGAAATGAGATGATTCTGACATTTTTATTTTTTGTTATTAAATAGTGCCTTAGACACTTTGTTATCCTTTTTGCTCCAAATCACAGTAAAACAAGGGTATAAATTTAGTTAATTATACTTTTCACTAAAACACAAAGCAGGAGTACTGATTGCCACAATATCACTTTTCTCTGTATACCCAAAATTGTGGTGATATCAGTAGTATAGTACCAACATTAATCACAGTGGCCTCAGGCAGGGTTTTATTTTTATTTTTATTTCAATTTAGCTAAATTGAAAACCTGAAGAAAATGGAAGACATAAGAAGAAGAGGACAGTGAGTATATTAACTATATGATGCAGGGAATTCATTTATTATATGTTTAAGCCAAAACTCCAAAGGAAAGTTCAGTGCTTATGTCAAATTACAAAACACCGTGACCAGAGCACTAAACTTTCCTTTGGTCCATTATCTTTGATTCTTTAGACTTAAATCTTTTCCATAGCATACTTATTTGGTCAGAAAAAGTGAAATACATATTTATTTAAAGAAAATACTTATTTTACACTACAAATGTGGCATTAAGTCTCAACAGATGACCTTGTGATTTGTATTTAGGGTTTATTTTCTGTTAATAATTGAACTTGCCTTTTTTGACCTTTGCTTTTTAACTTCTAAACATTGAATTCCATGCGAATTTGAGAATGTCCCCAATTGCTGCTAAATCCTGAATCAGTGACCGCCTTCTCAAGTAGTTTTGTGGAATTTAGGTGACATGGTATATGATAGACTCCTATACAAGTGTCTCTAAGAAACAAAAGGAAAAGAGTGGATGGAAGACAGGTTCCGTAGAAATCTACCCAGAACCCCTTCTTCCCTGTTATTTTAAAGGAATATATCATATTCTTTAATGTTACCTTTGTAAGTGACTAGATGACTGACTGACTATCCATATCCTTTTCTGCCGTTTACTGAAACAAGAAACTCATACGTCACAACATTGTGAAAAATGCCAGTAACATAGAAGTGTGCAACATTGCTAACACTGAGACTACTGAATCTTTGATTAAGGGAGAATTTGGAATCCTTAATGTTTAATGATCTCAAAGTTACAATATTTAGAGCTCGGGGGTATATGGGAAGTATGAATGTTTACCCCATGCAAAATAATGCTATTTTTAATTTTTGTAAAGTTTTAATAGCATCCAGACGTTTTTTTTCATGATGTTAGTCTGTATCATGTTTCTGTATCCAATCCCAGCTGCACACAGTTCTTTCCTCATTCTGAGCTCTCTTCTCTCTAGTAATTTAACTGAAGATCTGCAGAAGCAAGGCATTTGAGATTATAAATGTAGGCCTTATATTCCTATTCCTTTGTCAGTCGCACAAACAAAAGGTGAATCAGGCTAACTAGTCAGAGCCTTCCCATCACAAATCTATGATGCTCTCTATGCGGGTTATCATTGTTATCTAGATAAGCGACAAGATCTTCCTTGATTATCTTTTCAGTTACTGATATTTCTAGACTCCCCATTTCTGAGGTTAGACTTGTTGGCATCTGTTAGTATGGTTACCCTGTGTTTGGGAAACAATGTGTCTGCTCTCAGCCTTCTAGAATGCGTTCAGACTTATGTAGGTTTTTTATTAGTCCAACTAGTAGTTTGACAGTTGTTTTATTCATTCACTAACAGTTCTTGGGTAATAAGAGTTGATTGCACTTTCAAGATAACGTCAGGAGTAAATAGTATCTAACTTTATAATTTGATTTGATTAGTAGTTAGTTTTATGCCCCTAGATTTGCTCTTAATTAAGCAAAGTTTTTCATACTAATTCCCCATTGCCACCCAAATGGGATAGTCTTCCTTCCTTCTTTTTCCATGTGCATTAAACAGTGGTTTTCTGTCTGCGAATGTTTTCTGATAAAACAGACTGTATCTCAGTGAACATGCTACATTGTTACTGCTGAGGTGAGAAACAGCTCTGTGATGTGACAGGCTTTCAGTTATTCATACAGATTTAGGAAGATGCAGGAGCAGAACTGGTTACATCAGAATTTATTTTATTAGCGTACGAGTTAGTACTCCCACAAAAGATTTATGATTACATGGTATCAGCTGTGTGGAATCAGGCATTGGTGAATTTTGCTTTCATCATTCTGGATTCATTCTCTCGAGTCTTCATCTCTTGATACACTGGTTTGTGTTCATGTCTAACTCTTAGCTGCCCCTTTTTTCTTTCTCAATTCTTCAATCATAATTTTAACTTTCTCTACTCTTTGTCAGTCCCTTTGTTTTCAGATGACTGCATATGAGCCTCTGGATTCATGGCCAGTTTGGACAAGAGTAGTTTGGTCTAGTCATTGGGTTGACTTGATTTGTTTTAGTGTTACATTTGAATGAAACATCATTTGGTTGAATGTTTCATCTGAACTAAATGCCATTTTGCTGCATGTGGTTATAATATGTGTAAAAATCATAGATAATAGAGAAAGAGATGGATATTTGTTTGAGGTAAGTAATTTGATTTTGATTGTGTTTATGGTTAAAGTTAGGGCTAGGTTAAGTTTAGGATTAAATTCACGGTAGCATACTAAAGGAAAGTTGATTTTTCTATAATGTAGTCCATCTCACAAAAAATATATAACTTTATATTTTTCTGTCATTTTTTTCACTCCTGATGTAAACATTTACTTCTGAGTAGCAGATCATAATCTTACTGGAAATTGGAAGAGTCATATATTATTTTGTAGTCAGAGTTTATACTAAATACTTGTTCATAGGTAGGTACTAGGCTATTGGCCATAGGGCCTATATAAGCCTAGCAAAAAAGGTACCCTGGCTTTCACCACCCAAGAAAATTATTTTCCTGTGCTCCTGTCAAGCAGAGCTACAGAAGCGATCGCTGCGGTGAATTTCCTATCTCCCATCCAGTCATCAAGATTTTTCTTGAAGAGTGCTAATGAGGAGCTTTGTTTGATATAGAGAGTAGTTTGTTCCAGAGTATGGAAAGTCTCTGGGACAGGAATCTATCCCTCTAGCATGTTCTGTTTATTGTGGTGACAAGGTTTAGGTCCCTAGACCATGTAGCTCGGAGGGATTTCTTTTAGCTCTGGGTTTGACATAGCTTTGTATGTTAGGCAGAGATCGCCTCTGAGTAGGCGATATGTGATGGAGTAAAGCTGGAATTTTTTGAGACGATCAGTGTAGGGCATCTGTTTTAGGCCAGTAAGCATCTTTCTGAGGTAAATCTGCAGCCTTTCCAGTTGTTGTAGATGTCTTGTGAGGTACATACCAAAAGGGGCTCTGTATTCTATAATGGGTCTAATGAGTGACGAGTAGAGAGGAATAATGACCTCTTTTTTCCTGGATGAGAAACCTTTTGTGATGAGGTGTGCCACGTAGAAGGATTTCCTGACTACTGTGGTGATGTGATTAAAACATGGAGAGACTACTGTCCACCTGTGTCCCAAGGTTTCTTATCACACTTTCGGTGTTAAGTAGACTACTGCCTATGTGGTAGTTCATGGGCACAGAGTTTTTACTAAAAGGGATGACAATGCACTTTTTGGCACTGAGCTTGAGGCCATGGCTTTGACACCAGCATCTGTCTCAGTGAGGCCCTTTTGTAGGATGTCCACATCATTAGGAGTTTCGATTATGGCTCATAGTTTGCAGTCATCTGCAAATTTTGTTAGCCAAAGACCTTCTGTGTTAGCCTGTACTTCAGATAAGTAGATACCAAACAGGAGAGGACCCAGGACTGAACCCTGTAGTGCTCCACTTGTCACTGGTTTGAAGTCAGATTTGGAGTCTGCTACTTTCACAGTGTGGATTCTATCAGTAAGCCAGTTGACAACCCATCTTGTGACATAGGGATTTATACCTAGTTTAGTGAGTTTATCTATAATTCCAGAGTGGGGGATGGTGTCAAAAGCCTTGGCAAGATCTAGATAGTCTGTGTGAACCACCTTACCCTCATCTACGGCTTTGGTGACCACTTCAAAGAAGTCTATCAGGTTTAGGAGACATGATCTGCCTTTTACAAACCCAAACTGGGTGGGGTCCAGAGTTTGGAGATTACCAATGTCATTGTTTATAAGTTCCATGATGATATGTTCCATAGCCTTGCAGACCAGGCATGTCAGGCTAATGGGGTGGTAGTTCCCAGGATCTGTGGTAACTTCCCCATTGTGGAGTGGGATAACCATCTCTGTGTGCAATTCAGTGAGCACAAAGCCTGAGGTAAGGCTATGACTGAACATGGTACTTAGGTGGAATGCTAGTTTGTTCTGTAGTTTGTGTAGAACTCAGCCTGGGATGTTGTCAGGTCCCATGGATGCTGTGTTCTTTGGAGAGTGTGGATTTTACCTGTGCAGCCGTGTTTACAGGAACGTTGCATTCTTCCAGTATAGAGATGGGCTCTTTAGGGGGTGAGAGGCGGGTAAAGTTAGCACTGAACCTATCTGCCAGGATATTGGCAATATTAGTTGGTTCTGTATATTTAGTGCCATTGTGCTGTAACTCAGAGCAGATCTGAGTGTTGCCATTGAAATTCTTGACATAGCCATAGAATGTTTTGTGATTGTCCTTAGAATCAGTAGCAATTTTGTTTTCCTAACTAGCTTTGGAGGATTTTATGAGGGGTCTCAGCTTCTTACTGAGGCTGACCAGGGAGTTCCTCCAATCATGGGACTTTACTCTTTTTTGCAACAGTTTCTTTCTTCTGTTGTAGAGTTTGTTTATGGCAGGGGACCACCAGATTGGCTTCTGTTTTTTGGAGGATAGTATCTTAGTTCTGTTAGGGATTGCACAATTCATGCACTTGTGTAAGTGCTTATAAAGTGCATTTGTGTAGGATTCAGCAGTCATACCTCTATTGTCTGTCTGCAAGGGTGTCGTGAAGTTTGCCACTTGTGTCTTAAGAAGCATGAAGTTGGCTTTGGAGAAATTTTTTTGGTGGTTTCCCTAATGGGGGTGGGGGCGGGATGTGGATGTCTAGGGTGATTACCTTATGGTTGGCTCTGACCAACGAGGAATTGACCTCTGGTTTGGAACACCAGTTGCCCATGTTAGTAGTAACCAAATCTAGGATATTACTGCCCATGGTGGGGGTGTGGATAAGTTGATCTAGGGAGTTAGAATTTATGAATTCCAGAAAACGTTGAGCAAAAGAGTTGGTATATGAGTAGTTTTCCCAGTTAATGGTGGGTAGTTGAAATCACCGATTATTAGGGTGTTAGGTTGTACCCTAACATTTTCCAGTGTCTCAAGAAATGAGGAGTGGGACTCCTGGGGCATGGTGGGGGATCTGTAGCAAGCTACAATTTGGACTGCGGTCTTGCCCAGAGTTAGTTGCACTTGGATAATCTCGGATGCATTATGCTGAGCAACTAGCCTGGAGGTGTGGATATCCTTAAGAATATGGACACGCATCCGCCTTTAGTGTTTCAGTCCAGGTTAGGTGGCTAAAAGGTGTGGTATGAATTATAGTGTGGTAATACAGGGGTGCTCTCTGGAGCCTTGAACCAGGTCTCTATCACTGCGCAGATGTTGATGTTCTCCAGGTTAAGGAGTGCCTCGAGTGAGTGCATTTTGAGGTTTAGACTTCTAGCATTGAGTAGCATTACCCTAAGATGTTGCTTGCTTGTATCTGTTACAGTGGTGAATTTGTCATTTGAACCTTACGTAAATAGGGGTAGCAGGAGCTTTAGCCAGTATGTGGAATCCCAAGGGTGACAGGAGCAGGCCATCTCTGGCAAAGCATCATGGTCTGTCAATCATGTCATCCCAGGCAGACAGTTACTGGATCCCCTTAGAATGACACCAGAAGCTTAGCCAATTGTTGAAGCCAATCATTTTGTCCTTGTACTGTGGTACCATTCTGGGTGATGGCAGGATGCTCCTCAGGGCTAGGGTCATACCTGCCTGGGCTACAAGATCAGACAGCTCTTCATGTCTCTTTTCATGTAGTCCAGGGAGGTACATCTCAGGTCATTCACACCAACATGGACAATGACAGAGTCATATTTGTACTTGTTGTGGAGTGACCTGACTGCATGCATTATGTGGCGGATCCTGGCACCTCACAGACAGCTGACAGTAACCTTCTCCTTGTTTAGCCTGGTGAGTGGAACATCAGTGTGCCTGACTATAGAGTCACCTCTGACTAGAGTGTTGAGTACGTTATTATGCCTTATGGGCTGTGGTTGAGTGGCACACTGAGTTTGTGGGCTATGTGTCATTTGGGTTGTGCTGGAGTGTGGAGGTTGCTTACGTTTCTGCTTTGGAGGTCCCTGTTGCTTGGGCAGATTTTTATTGAGAGCCTCCACAAATGTAGGTGTGTGTTTTGTGTTTCTATGTGTGTGTTTTGGTGGTGTAGGTTTTGAGGGACTATGTGATGAGTGTGGTGGATGTGTTTACCTTCTCCTTTTAACTATCGATTCCAGCCTTGGGTGAAGAGAGCTTTGCTTCCAGTTTGGCTATATAAGTGCATCTCTCATAGGTTGTAATGTTGGGTAGTAGGAGGAGAGGGTTGTCTGTGTACATGAAGCAATTGATGCATTGCTCCAAGATGCCCAGATTCATCAGGTAGACAGGAGAAAACACCAGGAGCTGACCCTTAGACATGCCTGGATATGTACTTATTTATTAAGTACTAAAAAGTGTTTTCCTCTAGACAAGTGAGGAAAGTTGAGTGCTGTAGTAATTTGTAGCTTATTTAGTGCTTACAGCGAGTTCTGAACAAGTGGGGAGCTCAAAGAAACAGATTTGATTGCTAAAACTAAAAAAAAACTGGCTAGTTCTAGGGGGAAAATGCGAAGAGCAGACTTTATGGTGCCGGGAATAGTTTAGCCCTAGCTAAGTGCTGATAATAAAGTGTTTTTTATTTATTTATTTATTTATATATTTTTTTTTAGATAAGCTACCTAGTGCTTATCACTCCCACTAATAAGCTAGAAGGCTTCCCTCCAACACAGAAAGGCTTGGGGGCTCAGAAACCTATAAACAGTTCTGGATACAACAAATCTGTATCTGGACTAGACTACTTACAGGAAAGGCAAGAAACAAGTTTGTTTTTTTTTGTAAAGTGGAAAGACAGAAAGAAGGAGCAGAAGATAATTCAAGGATAAGAAACTAAGTGTGTTGGCCTTATCAAATGTTCTCCCTCTATTTGGTAGAATGAGGTAATGACACTAGACTGTGAGGAGTTTCCCAGATCAAATTTACAGTACTGGTGGGCAACTGCAAAGCCACCAAGTATAAGAACAGGATACCAATAGGGAGGGAAGATGGGAAACAAAAATCAGAACAAACAAACCCAAACAGATGCTTTTAACAAATGAAACGAAAAGAAAATTTCCATTTAATTCCTCATACACAGTGAAACTAGCTAGAAAAGTATGCGGCAGACAATAAAAGTGCTATAAATAACTCATAAAATAAGCAGAAAACAGGCTACTTAATGTTATATATTACAGATCAATTTGCTCAGTGCCCTTCCTCCGATTAGCTCAGTGTGAAATGGCAGAAACACTCACAAATTAACTTCTTAAGTAACAGAAAGTTGAAACCTGAAACAACTTTAAAAAAAAGGTCAAAAGAACCAATGAGATGCTTACTCCAAGCTGTACTACAGGTAACCCCAATCAGCCAATGACCATAAACACTTACCTCTCACTGAAATGCAAGAATGACTTTGGCTAAACTAAGATGGCCTGGAAAATGTGCTCAGACACACATCCTCTACCAACAAACAACTAGGCCCAAAACACAAGCTTGAATATGGACAATGCTATAACTACCCACACTACTTAGGTAGAAAAAAAACCTGCAGAAATGTTTTATTACAGCAGAAAGCAGCAGTGAGCCTTTAAATGGAAGTTTTAAACAGATAAAGGAGCAAGGAGACTACAAAGAATGCTTTTAACTGCAAACAAATAAGTTATATGATGCACTCCCTGGCAGAAAATCAGAACAAACAAACCCAAACAGATGTTTAACAAATGTAGAAAATTTCCAGTTAATACCTCACACATAGTGAAACTAGCTAGAATAGTATGTAGCAGAAAATAAAAGTGCTATAAATAACTCATAAAAATAAGCAAAAACAGGATACTTAATGTTACATATCACAGATCAGTTTGCTCAGTGCCCTTCCTCTGATTAGCTTAGTGTGAAATGGCAGAAACACTCACAAGTTAACTTCTTAAGTAATAGAAAATTGAAACCTGAAACAACTTTAAAAAAGTTCAAAAAAATGAGATGCTCACTCCAAGCCATAGTACAGGTTACCCTAATCAGTTAATGAACATAAACACTTCTCTCTCACTGAAATGCTAGAATGGCTTTGGCTAAACTAAGATGGCCTGGAACATGTGCTCAGACACACAGCCTCTACCAACAAACGACTAGGCCCAAAACACAAGCCGGAATATGGACAATGCTACAACTACCCACACTACTTAGGTAGAAAAAAAACTGCAGAAATGTTTTATTACAGCAGAAAAGCAGCAGTGAGCCATTAAATGAAAGTTTTAAATAGATAAAGGGGTAAGAAGACTCTAGAGAATGCTTTTAACTGCAAACAAATAAGTTATATGATACATTCCCTTGCAGGAATTCAGAACAAACAAACCCAAACTGATGCTTAACAAATGTAGAAAATTTCCAGTTAATACCTCACATACAGTGAAACTAGCTAGAAAAGTATGCAGCAGACAATAAAAGTGCTATAAATAACTTGTAAAAATAAGCAAAATACAGGATACTTAATGTTATATATCACAGATCAGTTTGCTCAGTGCCCTTCCTCCAATTAGCTCAGTGTGAAATGGCAGAAACACTCACATGTTAACTTCGTAAGTAACAGAAAGTTGAAACCTAAAACAACTTTAAAAAAAGCTCAAAAAAAAAAACAATGAGATGCTTACTCCAAGTCATAGTACAGGTTACCCTAATCAGCTAATGACCATAAACACTTCCCTCTCACTGAAATGCTACAATGGCTTTGGCTAAACTAAGATGGCCTGGAACATGTGCTCAGACACACAGCCTCTACCAACAAACAACTAGGCCCAAAACACAAGCCTGAATATGGACAATGCTACAACTACCCACACTACTTAGGTAGAAAAAAACTGCAGAAATGTTTTATCACAGCAGAAAAGTAGCAGTGAGCTTTTAAATGGAAGTTTTAGCTAGATAAAGGGGTAAGGAGTCTCTAGAGAATGCTTTTAACTGCAAACAAATAAGTTATATGATACACTCCCTGGCAGGAAATCAGAACAAACAAACCCAAACTGATGCTTAACAAATGTAGAAAATTTCCAGTTAATACCTCCCACACAATGAAACTAGCTAGAAAAGTATGCAGCAGACAATAAAAGTGCTATAAATAACTCATAAAAATAAGCAAAAAACAGGATACTTAATGTTACATGTCACAGATCAGTTTGCTCAGTGCCCTTCCTCCGATTAGCTCAGTGTGAAATGGCAGAAATACTCACAAGTTAACTTCTTAAGTAACAGAAAGTTGAAACCTGAAACAACTTTAAAAAAAAGCTTGAAAGAACCAATGAGGTGCTTACTCCAAGCCGTAGTTCAGGTAACCCCAATCAGTCAATGACCATAAAAACTTCCCTCTCACTGAAATACAAGAATGACTTTGGCTAAACTAAGATGGCCTGGAACATGTGCTTAGACACACAGCCTCTACCAACAAACAACTAGGCCCAAAACTCAAGCCTGATTATGGACAATGCTACAGCTACCTATACTACTTAGGTAGAAACAAAACTGCCGAAATGTTTATCACAACAGAAAAGCAGCAGTGAGTCTTTAAATGAAAGTTTTAAACAGATAAAGGAGCAAGGAGACTCTAGAGAATGCTTTTAACTGCAGACAAGTTATTTGATACACTCCCTGGCATAAAATCAGAACAAACAAACCTAAACAGATGCCTAACAAATGTGGAAAATTTCCAGTTAATACCTCACATACAGTGAAACTAGCTAGAAAAGTATGCAGCAGACAATAAAAGTGCTATAAATAACTAGTAAATATAAGCAAAAAGCAGGATACTTAATGTTATATATCACAGACCAGTTTGCTGTATATCCCCTTTCGCCAAGAGATCTCCAAACCAGTCCCTCTATCTGGCCAGTTTCCCCACAAGCTACCGAGGATCAATTGTTTGGGTTCATATGTTTAGAGGGAGTGGGGGGGGGGGTTGTCCACCACATAGGGTGATGGGATCTTTCTCCTGCAGAAATGCCTATTTGATGTTTATCAATAGGTTATAGGGAAGTTGTGTTCTTCATTAATTTTGGCTGAACAATGTTTTTGCAGGAACAACTGTGCCGTGATTATTCCTAGTGTAAGCCTTCCACCCATAGGTTTCTTTAACACCATCCCATGTTTTACATCTGCACTCTTCTTCCACTTGGATCTTCTTAACACTTTTATTCTTTCTCTCCTTTCACCCTTTTGCTTCTACAGTTCCTCCTTTACTCTGCAAGTAACTACCCTCTATCTATCCACATTTGCATTTTATTTCTCCATCCTCTGTTTCCTCATATTTTCCACCTCCTGTACATACTCACCTCTCAGCTGTCTAACCCATCTCCTTTCCAGTTGTATCCACTCCTTCAGAGTTCATTAAATACTTTATACTGGCACCTAATACATTCTCTCTGAAACTAAGGAAGGCCCCATCGTCTTGCTTCTATTCCCATGACCATCTTTCATTTTACAGTATTTGCCTTCTTTACTGTACACATAAGCCCATTTTTGGTTTAAGACATAAAATCCCCAGTTAACAGAATACCTGTGGCAGCATTATCATGTACAGACCACCAGCATTCTAGGTTTCTTCCACCCTCTGACTTACTGCACGACTGTTTTCATCTTTCTTCTTCAAAAAGCTGTTTTTCAAGGTGTGATTTACCCATATCTCCACCTAATGCCAGTTTCAGCTCATTATATCACAGTCCCACTTTTGTCTCCAAACCATATAAAATCTTGTAACATTATCCACAGCCCTACCTTGAGTTTCTGCAACAGCAACTGGCAATCTTTTTCTCTCTCTTTCTCTTTCTTTTTCTGTAAACGTAACATTTCTTTTAAACAGTGTGTCAGTACCCAAAGAACTAATTAAAAAGTAGACATGATGATAGCAGGCAGTACTAGTGTGTTTCTTTACCCAATATGTCTCACTTGCAAACATCATATTCACTGTTTCCCAGATCTTTGTGCTATAATATAATGTTCTGTCTAAACCTTTCAACCATTTCTCCTCAAAGTTAATTTCCTACAGTACTACAAAAATAAAACTCTACCTCACCAAATCAAAAGTCTTTTTAAATGTACTAACACCATCCCTGCCTTTCGTCTTGTTCATGTAACCTGCTACCAGCCTCCAAAAGTCCTCAGAAGTCTAGCCTTTCATAAATCCTCCTGTACTTGCTGTATAAGCTTGCCAATAATTCCCTGCAATCTTTTCAGCAGGATCCTCAGAAATCTTTGCACCTCCTTTGTAAAAAATAAATAAATAAATGTTATGTATTTCCCTTCTTTTACTTCTTTTGAAAACCTTGATACCTCTCAACTGTCACAGAATGTCCAGATTTTTATATTTTTGGTCTGATCCTCCTAAAATGTTTGATTTTCTGGATTTTTGTGGCAAATGTGAGGACTAAATTCACTAAATAATGACAGACATTTGAGTTTCAGTCTTCATATCCTTCAGAAAATGCATGGTAACACAAGACCTTTTATTCTAGCAACTTTTTAAGTTTGTAAGAAGAAAATTTAAAATGTGTCCCTATTTTTACAACTTTATCTCCCCATTATTTTGGGGTTTGTCCATATTGTTTGTGCTGAGTGGTTGAAAGATATGCTTGATATCACCATCCTCCCTTCAGGACTCAGTAGCTTATCCCCATGGTGCAATCCTTCAGACAATCATTTCAGATCTTTGACAGCTTCATCCTATAGTGTCATAGATGTGTACTAGGCTAATGGCCCTGGAGCCTTTACAAGCCTAGCCCATAGGATTACCATGGAATCGTGTCACCCAACCTTAGATCCCAGTGCCTCTGTCAAGTAGAGCCACTGGAGTGATCCCCGAGGTGACTTTTCTATTTCCCATCCACTCATCAAGATTTCTCTTGAAGAGGGCCAGTGAGGTGATCTGTTTCACATGTATGGGAACTTTATTCCATAGCATGGGCAGTCTCTAGGTTATGAACTTGTCCCTCCAGCACGTTCTGTTGATTGTGGTAATGAGGTTGAGGTCTCTGGAGCATGTGTTGCGGAGGGATTGGGATTTCTTTAGATGTAGCATTTCTAATAGAGCTGGGTCAGACATGGCTTTGTAAGTCAAGCAGTGATTGCCTCTAAATAGGCAATATGAGACAGTCCCATCTGTCCTAATCACCTTCATCGTGGACAGTCCCTAAATAGAGTTTGATCATCTTTGGTCAGTCCATACACTGAGCCCAATGTCCACACTTCCTCCCTCCCTCCCTATTTTACACTTAACTTTCTGCTTGTTCACAACCACCTTTTTTGTAGTTTTATTTTTATGATTATTATACTTCCTTTATTTTATTTTATTTGAATCTGTTAACCTGGGTAGATCACTGAACTCAAGTGACCAATTTCAGTTCCAGCTTGAGTAGTTCAGACTTGAGCATTAGTTTGTAATTAATGTGTAGTAAATAGTAAGCTAATATTGAACCCAAATTATTTTCAATAATACCTGATGGCTTATAGAGCTTTTCTGATTAGTGGCTGGAGACTGATAAGAGTTCCCTTTGCCATGATACTTAGTGCAGAATATTTCTTAATTGAAATATTTATATTTATCAGAGCAGATGACTACCCACTGAATGTGGTATTATCTAGATGGAGGCAATGGCTAAACAGTAGCTACAGTCATGTGGAAACACACATTAACAACTCTAAGAGGGGGTGAAAATTCTGGTTGTATTACACGTTTATTTCTGTGCCTGTTCCTAGATCACTAATATGGAAGGAATGTGACTAAGCAGTGGTTGCTGTTCTGTAGCAACTATCTATATTTAGCTTATAGATGACAACAGTGAAACCAGTGGCCTTGTCAGTGGATGAGATCTGGGTGACTTGTTTATAAGTAGTGAGCGGTGGATACCTGCTAATTTGGAAAAAAGAGCAGCCGTAGAAAATCCCATTACTTCTTCATAGCAAAGTATGGGTGTACAAGGCTACAATTATTTTTGTATGAGGGAGGTGAGGCGGGGATTGAGATCCTTGTTTCATATATTGTATTTGGCTGTAGCTTTGAGACCATCCCTGCCTCCTGTAAAACATATGATTGTGTGAAGCATTTGATCTGGGTTATCTATTATACTTGTGTTCAAGTAACAGTGTGTGCTGCTTTACAGCACTTCTGCAAGTTTCATGATTTAAAAAATTAATTTCAGCTGACTTGCAGATGATCAGACACTGTTTCATGGTTTCTTGACTTAAGGCAATTGTATAAATTAAAAGATCCAGAAGCAAATCTGGCATATCATACCTGCAACCTGGCACTACATTTATCTTATATGCGTCATGACCACTAAATAATTGTTCATCAGGCTGTCTTTTCTGCCTATCCTTGCATGGTATCTCCTTCTCCATCCATATTTCATTTTTTCCATATTTAGAGTAGAAAGTATGCTTTTTAAAGTAAAATGTAAATTAAGCATTCCTGTATTGTAATATCGTAAAGGTAGCCAACATTCTTTGTCACATGTTAAATATTACAGCTGAATGCACATATGATGCAGATTAGAGGCTGTTGCAGAACAATTTGAAACAGTCACTTTACTGTAACGTATTACAGTAGTATTGCAGTAGCATCTGTCCAGTGTCCTGCTACTTGTCTCTTTTAACATGTTGTGTGTACCTGCATGCCCATCTTTGTAGTTTTCATCTGTCTCGTTATAGTCTATATGAATCTAACACAGTATCCATTGTTATACGTGGACAGGTATAGGTGAGTTTTGATCAGAGAGATGATAGCTGAGGAAGCTATTAATACTATCCTACTAAAAGACCCAAATTACTAGATATGCTGGTGATTCACTTACCCTATTTAGATTCAAAAGCAAATATTTGTTGTTTGCATAATAAGCCTGATCCGTACATAAAATGTTTGCAGCAAATACACATAAACAGAGACCCCACAAATGTTAGTAAGATTATGAAAATATCACTGAAATCTTAAGAATGTATGAGAACAGAAAAGGTCTAAAATACTAGCTGCCAGAATAATGACTTGGAGAAAATTTAACATAGCTAAAACGAATAAATAAATAAATAAATAAATACATGCATACATACATACATACATACATAAATGAATAAATAAATAAAATACAAATATGGTTTTCATCCATACAAAATGCAATTACCAACCAGCTGTTATAACTGTATATCAGTCTCATGGAACTATAACAACAATGAACATTCTTACATTAAGAAACAGGTGCATGCCATAACAATTCCTGTGATACTTAATAATCAGATGAATGAGATAACAATGGATATCTCTAAAACACTAAAATCAATACTAGTAGTTGAAAATGGAGTTATCAAACACTAGAACAAATCCTCCAAAACATACTAGTGGGTGTTGCCAAACTATTCAAAATATGATATAATTAGGTACATTGTGATTTGACCTAGCATTACATGTAACGTACCTTCCTTGGAATAAGTCAAATCTCTTTATTATCCTTTTCATATTTCAAGGACAATTTTATTGGCTTAACCATTGCATTAGAAAGTTACACAGGGAACCTTATAATTAATTGTGTACCAAGACATCACTGATTGTGGGTTCCTGTAGCTGATGAACTAGTATGTGGGAATTGAATGTGTTCCAGATGCTGTGTTTTCAGTTTTGCCTTACCTAAAACTTGAAGAATAGGGAAAAGGTATGTTTTATTACTATTTTTTTATCATTGCCCTTGTCTCTGAATTTGCACCACCTCAGAAATGGTATACATTGAAATCAGAGTGTGAGAGCATCTCCTCAGATTTGGGATTCAGAGAAACTTCTCCCCCTACAAAAAATGTTTGAGTAGTTTGCAATCTGTTGAGTTTCTCCTGCCTATTTGGTGTGTAACATTTTGCAGTTCTAAGTATTCTATTTATTGCATGTTGATTTTAGTGAGATGTGATTAACCATAGTGAGTCCAACTGCATGCATGCAACATGAGTCTGACATGGTGAAATACTGATCACGCACTTCATGATGTAAAGGCTAGAGATGTAACAGGCATTATTTTTATGCAGCAATCACTAATTACTGCATCCATTTATAGTTTAGCAAACATGTAAGTGCTAATACATTTTTTGTATTATTTTTATTAGCACTTTTCAAAAAAAAAAAATCAAATACCGAATAGACATATATGCAAAACGCTGTTTTGTGATCATTTTTGTGACATAAAACAAATGTATACAAAAATGTACATCTTAAACAACATGTACGTCACTAAGTCAGCCTACATACCATAGCCGTCCAGTGTGGGTGTCACACAAGGAGCATCAACTCAAATGTTCTTATTAACTCAAATTTCTTGTTCTTCCATATAGGACTGCCTAATCCTGCACCATTTAAATTCAGTTTTCTTCTATGCTGCAAATCAATACAAGTTGCAACTACTCATTATTTGATTTTATCATTCTGTCCTCCTGCTTTATGTCACCATTCCAAACATTAGCAAAAAGGATTTTCCCAAATTCCCATCATGATCACCTCAGTTTTTTCATATTGTTGCAACTTTTCCCTCCCTACCACCTACATCCAGCAGTATAGATTTCCAATTTCTTGGCATGTTTTCCAAAAAAATAGCCTCATACTCTTCCATACATTTTACCAAAACTTTACTCACTTTCTGATATCTCCAAAATATATCATTTTTACCTCTGCCTCATTACATTTCTAGAATCTATTATCTCCCACCTTCCATGAATTCAAAATGCACTTTGATATACCACATGCAAACAAAATGTATACATTGGTCCTTATATTCAACAACATATATACATACATACATATATATATATATATGTGTGTGTGTGTGTGTGTGTGTGTGTGTGTGTGTGTGTGTGTGTGTGTGTGTGTGTGTGTGTGCGTGTATATGTGTGTGTGTGTGTGTGTGTGTGTGTGTGTGTGTGTGTGTGTGTGTGTGTGTGTGTGTGTGTATACATATATATATATATATATATATATATATATATATATATCTATATATCTGTATATATGGGTGGCATATATGTGGTTCAAATGCAGGTTTGTCAACATCTATTTAATCAACTGCACTCGGTCGATATATGCCGATGGGCAAAAGGTGTGTGAGATCAACAATCTCCAGGTACTGGAATATTCTTTTCTCCCAAGGATTGTGTGATCTTGAAGTTAGTGTATATAATTAGCAGGGGGGTTGTGTATGAAGGGGGTGCTGGGGGTTTGCTTCCCTGCAAGAAACAATGCTAGCTTTTTGTTGTTTGAAAATTGCATACACTGACGGTCTTTCCTGATGCATGCATGGTAATGTGTCCACAATAGATAAGTAACCCTGTTGTGGTTGATGTTTTGGTCACTGTATGGGTTACGGTTACGTGACTAAAGTGAGTAGACCGATATATGTATATATATATATATATATATATATATATATATATATATATATATATATAATGTATGTGTGTGTGTGTGTGTGTGTGTGTGTGTGTATATATATATATATATATATATATATATATATATATATATATATATATGTATGTGTATAATTACATATTTTATATGTAATATATATAAAACAGTCATGCATTATTCAAACCTTCTGTCTGTGCCCCTTTTATAAATTCACTCAATGTCTACCATTTATTTTCAGCCACCCAGTTTTTAACAGCTCCTGTTTATCTTTATTAAGAATGAACTTGCATAACTCAAGGACTGTGACCATTGATAACATTTTTTTTCATCCGCATTAATTAGTGAAATGGGATGGCAGTGGCCTGGTTCTAATCTGTCCAGCTTCCCCTTAAGTACCAAAACCACTCCTGTTCTCATGAAAAGTCATGAATGATCCATTTTTTATCACATTGTTATAATCCTTACACAGATGGTGAAGAGTGCCCCCCCCCCCCAATGCTTCTGTAAAATTCCCTCAAGTCTGTTTACACCTGGAGTCCCCTCTTTTTCAGTCATTTAAGAAAATTATTTCCTTCCAATGAAGCTCTGGAAGTTTGCATTTTAACTTCCAATTTGTACAGACCAAGCTTATTGATAAAATAAAATTAAACAATGATGGCTCATTTATATTAAAAAAAATGAGCACATTGATTAGATAGCCCAACCAGCATGCCTGTTATAAATTGAGCATATACCAACAGAATGAAGTCCGGTCACTGAAGTACCATTGAGCGGCCAGACTTTCTATTGGAATATGCTGAGGGATAGTGCAAAACAGAAGAAAAATCAGGTACATTCTCAAAAATAAAGAAACAAAATGTACCTTATTTTCCTTCTATTTCTGCTCTATCTCTCATAACATCTCAAAGAAAAAAAAAAAAAAAAGATTCTCCATTCTTTCTTACTTCTCCTGCAGTGTACTATGCAAGGGAGGGGGTGGAAGTCCCATACACATGTGCAGTACATCAGTAAACAAGGAACAAAGCGGAGGAACACTACAGTGCAGTTATACAAAGACATTATTTAAGAAAGGTAACCAATTTCTTCCTTAAATAATGCCATTGTGTAATATCAATAACCCACTTCTGGGTGTAGGTAAATGAGAATTTTCTTACAATTGGCTTTATTTAATTACTTGGGCTTCACCCTCATGATCAAACCACACCATCATCATCATCATCTTCTTTTGGCTGTTCCCGTTAGGGGTCCCCACAGCGGATCATCTGTTTCCATTTCTTCCTGTCCTCTGCGTCATGCTCTTTCACACCAACCACCTGCATGTCCTTTCTCACCACATCCATAAACCTTATCTTAGGCCTTCCTCTTTTCCTCTTACCTGGCAGCTCCATCCTTAGCATCCTTTTCCCAATATATCCAGCATTCCTCCTCAGCACATGTCCAAACCAATGCAATCTCGCCTCTCTTGCTTTGTCTCCAAACTGTCCAACCTGAGCTGACCCTCTAATATACTGATTCCTAATCCTGTCCATCCTAGTCACACCCAGTGCAAATCTTAACATCTTTAACTCTGCCACATCCAGCTCTGACTCCTGCCTTTTTGTCAATGCTACCGTCTCCAACCCATATAACATAGCTGGTCTCACTACCCTCTTGTAGACCTTCCATTTCACTCTTACTGGTACCCGTCTGTCACAAATCACTCCTGACACTCTTCTCCACCCATTCCACCCTGCCTGTACTCTCTTCTTCACCTCTCTTCCACACTCACCATTACTCTTAACTGTTGATCCCAAGTACTTAAACTCATCCACCTTTACCAACTCTACTCCCTGCATCCTCACCATTCCTCTACCCTCCCTCTTATTTACACACATTTATTCTGTTTTAGCCCTGCTGACCTTCATTCCTCTCCTCCCTAAAGCATATCTCCACCTCTCCAGGGTCTCTTCAACCTGGTCCCTACTCTCACTACATATCACAATGTCATCTGCAAACATCATAGTCCACTAGGACTCCTGTCTAATTTCATCTGTCAACCTGTCCATCACCATTGCAAATAAGAAAGGGCTCAGAGCGGATCCTTGATGTAATCCCACCTCCACCTTAAATGTATCTGTCACTCCCACCGCAGTCCTCACCAGTGTCACACTACCCTTGTACTTATCCTGTACCACTCTTACATACTTCTCTGCCACTTCCGACTTCCTCATACAATACCACAACTCCTCTCTAGGCACCCTGTCATATGCTTTCTCTAAGTCCACAAAGACACAATGCAACTCCTTCTGACCTTCTCTGTATTTCTCCAACAACACTCTCGGAGCAAATATTGCATCTGTAGTGCTTTTTTCTTGGCATGAAACCATACCGCTGATCACTAATCATCACCGCCCTTCTTAACCTAGCTTCCACTACTCTTTCCCATAACTTCACGCTGTGACTGATCAATTTTATCCCTCTGTAGTTACTGCAGCTCTGCACATCACCCTTATTCTTAAAGATAGGTACCAAAACACTTTTTCTCCACTCCTCAGGCATCCCCTGACTTTCCAAAATGTCATTAAACAATCTGGTTAAAAATTCCACTGCCATTTCTCCTAAGCACCTCCATGCTTCCACTGGTGTGTCATCTGGGCCAACAGCCTTTCCATTCTTCATCCTCTTCATAGCTGTCCTTACTTCCTCCTTGCTAATCTGTTTCACTTCCTGATTCACTATCCCCACATCATCCAACCTTCTCTCTCTCTCTCATTCTCTTCATTCATCAGCCCTTCAAAGTACTCTTTCCATCTACTCAACACACTCTCCTCACTTGTGAGTACATTTCCCTCACTGTCCTTTATCACCCTTACTTGCTGCACATCTTTCCTAGCTCGGTCCCTCTGTCTAGCCAATCGGTACAGGTCCTTTTCTCCCTCTTTAGTGTCCAATCTCTCATAGGTTCATAGGTTCATACTAGGCTATCTGCCCTAGGGCATTTATAAGCCTAGCCAGAACGTGTTTGACTTTCGCCACCCATTTTAAATTAATTTTGCTATGCCCTTTTTCGAGGTTAGTATACAGTGCCTCTGTCTAACAGTGACACAGAAGTGATACCCGGGGTAAACCTACGATCTCCCATCCACTCATCAAGATTCCTCTTGAAGAGAGTCAATGAGGGACTCTGCCTAACCTGGACTGGGATTTTATTCCAGAGTGAAGGGAGCTTCTGGGTTATGAATCTGTCCCTCTAGCATGTCCTATTTATTTCAGTGCTGAGGTTCAAGTCTCTCGAGCGCGTAGCTCGATGGGATTTGGATTTTCTGAGGTGCAGCATGTCCATTAATTCTGGGTTGGACATGGCTTTATACGTCAGGCAGAGTTCGCCTCTGAACAGGCGGTATGCCACTGAGTAGAGCTGGAGTTTCTTTAACCGGGCAGCATATGGCATCTGTTTGAGCCCTTTGATCCTCTTGGTGAGGTACTTTTGGGGTCTTTCCAGTTGCTGCAGGTGTCTGGTAAGGTACATCCCAAAAGGGGCATTGTACTCAATTATGGGCCTGATGAGGGATGAGTAAAGAGGCACGATGACCTCCCCTGATCTAGATGTGAATCCCTTCATGATTAGGTGGGCTATATAAAATGTTTTTCTAACCACTTTGGCCACGTGGTTGTCAAATGAGAGATTGCTATCAACCTGGGTCCCCAGGTCTCTAATTACTTCTTCTGTACTTAATGGATTATCACCTATGTGGTAATTTGTGGGCACTTTGTTTTTGCCAAAGGGGATGACTATACACTTTTTGGCATTTAGCTTGAGGCCATGGCTCTGGCACCAGTTGTCTGTTTCTATGAGGCCCTTTTGGAGGATGCTTGTGTCAGATGGAGAGTCAATTATGGCGCCCAGTTTGCAGTCATCTGTGAACTTGGTCAGCCACAGTCCTTCCATGTTGGCCTGTACCTCCGAGAAATATATACCGAACAAGAGAGGTCCCAGGACTGAGCCTTGTGGGACACCACTTGTAACTGGTTTGGAGTCTGACATGGCTCCAGCAATTCTAACCATGTGGGTTCTGTCCTTGAGCCAGTTTGCAATCCATCTAGTGACATAGGGGTTTATATTTAAGCTGGTGAGCTTATCTATAATGCCCGAGTGGGGTATTGTATCGAAGGCTTTTGCGAGGTCCAGGTAGGCTGTGTGGACCACCTTCCCCTCGTCAATGGCCTTGGTGACTGTTTCAAAGAAATCAACCAGGTTTAAGAGGCAGGATCTGCCCTTAACAAAGCCGAACTGGGCTTTGTTAAGCATACAACTCTCTATATGCCTTATCCTTAGCCTTCGCCACCTCTCTCTTTGCCATGTGCCTCATCTCCTTATACTCATGGTCAAACCACACCAACCATGGGTAAATCCTGAGACATCCACACCCACTCGTGGGTTATTGCTTATTATTATTCTCATATTTTTTTAAAAAAAGTCATATCTCTGGAACCATAGGGGTTACTAAAGAAGTGTAAATAGCAAACTCGTCATCACAAAATATTTTTATAGTGGTAATAATATTTAGATTCTAAGTCTTAAACTGGATTTTACAACTCACAGTAAACACAGTAACTATTATATTTGTAATATTTTGCAAATAATGTGCAATATCGCAGCAACTACACATATATTGTCAGAGGCATTTTGTTCATTCAGCTGAGAACTTTGATGTTAAGCTGAGCAGTTCTGTCTGTACTATTTGGTTTTCAAAATATTTAGAAAAAACATGAAATTTAATACAATATAAATAAACATTATATGAACAACAATTAATATCTCTTTACCTGCACCAGACAGAGGTCAAATATCAATACAGTTGTGCTTGCCATTGTATAAGCTTTAAGATATCTTTGAATACTTTCTAGGAAACATGGTTTTGGAATTGTTAATGCAAATCTGAATAAACAATAGTTGATGTCTAGAAGCGTCAATAGGATGCAGCTGCAGAAATTTTGAGCTGTACTGAGCTAACCATCCTTTTGAGCTCCTCCACAGATACCCTCTGGTCTGTTCAAGCCCTATATTCTGCCTCCAAAGTGGGCCTCAACCATAGCCTTGCCTCTCTACTATCTTCCTCTTTCATATCCCATCTTTATGTACTAATTCCTAGTTTTTCACATAGACAGTTTCTTTCATAATGCCATCCTTATCTTGCACAGCTGTCCAATGCACACACAGATCTATCACTCTTGTTTCCACTGTTTCAGTGTTTGTGCCAGATATTTCCCAAATCTTGCACCAAAAATTGTGCCTCTCCAACAACCCTTTATTGATGCTTCCACTTCATAAATCTGCTCATTCTGATGTATTTAATGATTCCTTCTTCCTCTCATCATTTTCCTTCCTTATAAACCTGCACTCTTTTCAACTATTTCCCCACTTTTTAGTGCAGCTTGCTCTGTCCTGTTTTAAAATCTGTTTTTACTCAAAAGATGCCTTTTACTGCAGATTTTTTATCATCCCATGAAATATATAATCTGCATTTTATTTACAAGCATGTTGCAAGCAATACATCTTCTGTAATAGACTTCCCCTATTTTATTTTCTTTATTCTGCCAATTACACTCTTCATTTTCACTATTGATGTTACAGTGATCCTGCTCGACTTATTGTCATAGTAACATGTGCATAATCAGAGAGCTTAACTTCCCCCACCTTAGCCTCTACTTACCAACGCAAGAGTACTTCATCAAACATCTTGTGTATCCCACTCTTCTGCCTTTCCATATCAGTTGAAAAAGTAAATTTGCTTCTCAAATAATTCCTTCTTTGCTAAGCAACAACTCAGCTTTCAAGCTCTCATCCCATTGTATTAATATCTCCATCCTTACTATGTGGTTCTATCATCATAAGTTTAAGATTAAGTGATTGAATTCCCTTCTATTATTTTATTATACACACACAGGTCACATGATGACTACTGATCATAAAATGCATAAGGAAATATGGGTCATCTATGTTTGGTAGGTTTATGTTGCCCAGTTTTAAATTTAGATCTCCTAACCTCACCCCGGCTATTACCCATGTCCCATTTGAGTATTTCTCTATTAATTTGATTGTCACAATTATCCTTTTCTAGCCAATATAATTGATTCTTTTTTGCCACCTTTAACAGAAGTCAATCCTAAAATCTTCTAAAACAAGCTTTCTAGTTTCATAACCAGTGTTCTCTTTAATTTGACCTCTTGAAGACATATAATAGCAGCCTTTTCTCTGATCAGATTTCTAAGTATTCTTCACTTCTTAATTAAGCAATATACTTCCTCCATATTGCAGGACAAAAAAGCAAGTAATAAATTTCCTCTCCACCCAAAACGTTCCCATTTCTCCTAACTCTCCCTCTTGTCCATTGCCTGGGTTGGGCCAGTTCAAGTCTTTGGCCTAGTATCTTCTGTTCTACATCCTGTAGCAGAAGCTATGGAATTTCATTGGCTGAGCGTGCCTGAAAGGTACTCCTCTCCCTCCAATCCTCTCTGTAATGGAAGTGTCTTTACTCCTTATATGAGCTCTGTCCTACCGAGGTGCACTTCGTAAAAACATATAAAAGAATCACAAACATAAATACACATGGGCTTGTATGACATTAATGTAAGATGTAGCAACACACAGAAAGACCTTGCACACTTATACATATTCTTCTAGGAGAACAAAGCCATTGTATCATATTACTCTCCCAAATTTCCTAATACTGAAATTGCAGTTAACATTCCAAGAATATCCTGTCAAAACCTTCAGTGATTGAAACTCCAGTCCATCTCCTTTCTGTCTCCTTCCCCTTCCTCAGTTGGGATACTACGTTCTGCCCCTGTTAAATTGACTCTGCAGACCATTAATCTGTTGACTTTAAATGACCTGTAAAATTGCAATCAACTCCTGAATCTCCTATGGGAAATCAAAGTGGTATCTTTTGCCAGTTACTAGTTCTACCAATGAGGCTGGATAAACCAGTCATGAATGCAAGGTCACATTTTTCAACACAATCCTCACAACTTTGTGCACTTCCAGACAGACAAAATTATCACATGAGTAGTCATGTGAAGTTTTAATAGGTATTCTATCTGCCCACCCTGTGTTCACTCAGAAGATAGGCATCATTATGCAACCATTCTTTAGATGTTAAAACATGCTATTTGCTAGTCACCTGACATATATTCTGCTTGTCTGGGCTTTTCTCTCCTACTTTTTGTAAATAACCCACCTGCCAGTCCATGTTAGTGGATGCGTTAATAGTGGACAACAGTTTAGTATGACATAAATTGCTTCATGATACCTGAAATTCTTACATTTCATCTTCAGGATGTGCTTTCAAGGTTCTCATTTCCGACCTGTAATTGCGTCACTTTCTACAATGACAAGGTATTTTTTATGCATGTTGCTCTATATTCTCTTCCTGAGTTTGCACCAGTTTGCCTTACCGACTATCTCATTTTTTTTTGTGAGGCAATTAATTTTTGGTGTTGCCTTAAGTCTCTTGTTTTCGTCTGTTGCAGCTTACACACATTTACATTTTTTTCAGCAACCTTCTAGTAATTCCATCTTCAGTATTTATAGCACCCTTATCCTTAACAGATTAGGAAACCAGTTCCAAAAACAGAGTAAACATTTTTAATAGAAATACACTATTCCCTGGGAAGAGAGAGAACATGGAGAGATGTGTCCCCTAAGTTCTAATTAATTTTGTTTTGAAAAACAGTTAAGGCATTCCTTATAAATGTGATACTCTGGTGTGATGTTAGTACTTAATGTGATATGTGACTGTGTGTTGTCTGATGAAACAGAAGCCATTTTAAATAAACTCCTGATTCCTGCAAGCTCACACACGTGCATATACATGCAACCACACACTTTCATTATTATTGGCTGATTTGCTGGAGGAAAATTTAAGCTCAAACTCCTATCTTTAGTATTTGTTGAATAATGTAGTACTGTCATATGAGTTTATAGGATAAAGGTTTCTAAAAAAAGAAAAGCACTTCATAAACCTTTTAAGATGGCAGCTGCCAAGGAGTATAAAACTAGTTCATGTATCTAGTAAGTTAATTTAAAAACTCTATTGTATTATCACAAAAAGTAAATAAATAAAAAAGAAAAAAGAAGTCAGCAGTATAGTTAGACATGCATGCAGACACATACAGTTAAAACATTATTCTATCTTCTTGTGGATTTTTTTTCCAATTCTGCTCACAGTTTCCTTTAATATACTGAAGTTCAGCCACGTGTGAGTTTGTGTGTGAATGGGTAGATTAGGAACCCGTCACAGACAGTGATGCATATAACTGATGGTCTCCAGCCTATTTAGGCTTGATGGGGTACTTGTGCATGTCCTGGAAAGACAGATTGCTTCCTAGACCATCCATCACAATGACACTAGAAGTGTTGTGAACACTACCACCCTCATGCTAGCTCTCCTCAATGTTTGATTCATCCATGCATTCTCACAGCCACTCTGTAGTACTGCTAATCTATCAGTTGTATGTCAGGCTGTCAGCCTTACAGTCTGATTGGCTGCATCAGCTGAGTATGTAACCTTTGGCTGAAGTGTTGCTGAATCACTTGGGAGTACTTTGATTGAATGCTGTAATATCTTCCTGCATGCTTCAGTAATTGGATGGTATGGGAGATAGGGATGCTTAAATCAGGGAAAAGATTTGGTTTCTATCTTATTAAAGCCTTGATTAAAATAAGCAGCAGTGATGAAATACCTCAGACAATAGTATCAGTCGTTATACCTGGTGCAGTAAAACATGCCCTTTTGTTCACCAGGGAAATACTAATTATATACAATAATGCAGGAAACGTGTAATGAACTATGAAATGTAATTTCTATGGACTGTTTAGTAAGTTTAGCATTAAAAGTATGTAAGTATATGGTTGACAGGCTTTCATGTGTAATTCTGAACCTGAGCATGAAAAAACAGATTGTTCCTTGTATTCATACAAAAAGAAAACAGTGCTCTTTGCTGATCTCCTATCACACCATACTGAAGACTCAGATCTTCCCCAGACATCCTAACAACTCATTATGCAGCAGGATTAGAGAAAGGAATTGCTCATAATACAAGCTTTCTAACTGCCCCTAGCTACAGTATGGTGTAAAACACGCTCCTATTATTGGAAGCATCTTAATATACAAGAATGATAAATTTATAATGATGATTCATTAAAATGACATCACTGATACACAGAGGTAGAGTAGGGTTTGGATGTATAATATTTGTCATTTGAACAATGGTATTATGTTCTGAATTTCAGAGTTTGCTCATTGTGGAAACTGCAGAGAGATGTAACTTGACAGTGTAGAAATCTCACAAAATTCCTGTGCAAAGAACATCCTTGCATCGATTTTTGTTGCTGACAGCTTTCCCTGAACAGAGTCAGCATAGCAGTACATGCAATAACTGTCAGAAATTAAACAGTACTTTAGGCTGCAAAAACAATGAAGCATAAACGTCTCTAATGGATGTGGGAGTAACAAATATAAATTACTTCTGTGGAGGTGAGACATTGCACATGATAAAACAGCACCTGTAAGCAGCACTGATTCACAAAGGTGGGAGTCACATCAGACCCAAGCAATTTTAGACTCAGCATCCTGACAAGTATTCTATGTAAAATCATTGAGAGCCATAACTGAGCTTTCATGTTTATTAATGATTACCTGGATAGGTGGACTGGTCTGAATACACTTTTCAGTTCTGCCCCAGGCACTATGGCAGACACAAGTATACTAAAATGACATTAGTATATCAGTTGTGAGTTACAAAGTTAACAAATGGCATAGCTGAGAACTGCAAGCGGACAGAAATTCAGTTTTACACTAGAACTTCAACAGGATTTAATAAATTAAAGTATGAGGAAAGACAGAACCATTTCCAAGAGTTATAACTAATGTGTGTTATTTACGACTTTAATAAATTAATTAAGCATATATTTGCAATGAGGCAAAGCATTTGATTGTGATATAGAGGCAACTTTATTCGGGTCTATATCAGATAAACGAAAAATCCATTAATTGAACGTGTAAACATCGAAGCTTCATGGACATCGAAAATGGTATTGTGGGGTCTCAGTACAGTGAGGAGTAGGGTATTTGCCCTTTCCTCACTGTAGTGTGATCTCAGAGTTATAATATATATTTAGCAGGGGGTGTGGGGAGAGCAGCCCCCCACAATACCATTTTTGATGTCCATGAAGCTTTGATGTTTACGCATTCGATGAACGTATTTTTCATTCATCTGATATAGACCCCTTTATTCTATATGTGTTGTCAAGGGTTATGCCAAACAGCTATCTGTTCAGCATCTGGGATTATGCCAGATAGGTATCTACCCCAATATCTGTGATTATACCAGACAGCTACATTCTCTTTATCTGTCTAGTATCTGGGATTATGGCAGATGTCTGTCTATCCAGTATCTGGGATTATTACAGACAGATATCTACCTAGTATCCGAGATTAAACCAGATGGACATCTACCCAATACTAGAAGTAGGTTGAATTATGCTATAGCTGAACTTTGGGACATCAGCTAAAGCATTATTATTCAGTATGTTTCCCTTTTTCATGATTGTGCAGCTTTTGAGTTAGCTTATGTAAGTTCCAGGTATGTGCGCGTGTGTAGTTGGGGTGAGGTGGTGGCAATGACCCCACATAAAAGGAATTATTTGAATATGTGTGTAGAATTGCAGGTGTAACTTTATTATTTATATTTGTAATTAGTTTGTTTACATGAATTGCTTAATGTTAATTACTGTAGATGAGATTGATATGTTGTGTTCTATATCTATATATATATATATATATATATATATATATATATGTGTATGAGAAGTAGAAAATTCAGCATGGAATAATAGCATTAAATGTCCTTAATTCTAGCAGTTAGTAAGATTTCCTGCTCAACTTCTGGTGTAAAACTGGTCATGGAGGTACAAACTGCAGTCTGATATCAGATATGTAAAACCTTAAATCTTAAAAGAAGTTTCTTTGCATTTAAAAAAAGCAAAGCACAAAGTGTTGTATAGGTGTTTTCAAACCCATTCTCCTTGCTGCAGATGGGCTTCTCACACGTACAATAACACAGCCAGTGGTACACAGTCAGAGTGTGCCTGCAAATTTCAGTGTATTGTCACTTTGGGACTTTCAGCACATTGTATTCCATTGCTCTTGCTATATAACATGAGATCCAGGCAGAGGATTTAGCCTATTCAAAGCTGTAATATAGTTTTCAGTGTTATAAGCTGCAGCGAAACATGGATAATAAATACAAATGCAAACGTAATTATGCATTCAATTGTAATGATTATATATCATTTATAAATACTCATACACTATTCATACTTGGTTCATAAAGCAAGCTTGTGCACATTTACATGTATATTGAATATTTTATAAATATTCATAAATTATATTCAAGCACTAACTAGAAAACAATAATGACTACAGAAGTTCAAAAAGGTAAATGGAAGTTTGCAGACACTTTTTGGACACTACTTTTCCATAATAAACCCTGGAAATTCATGAAAGAAATATAAAATCGCTATAAAGAAGATATGAGATTGTCACTTTTTACAGGACTCATCAATGACATCTGTTTTTTTACATCACAAATCCAGCACATCCTTTTCATGGATTCAGCAAATAAATTAGAATATTGCGTTTCCCAGCCTTGTGTGCACCTTCTGCATTCTTACCATTCTTTCGCTTTGTTATTTCTTCTTGAGGTCATAATCCGAAGCTCAGGGTAACTGATTTTTGTTTTCAAACAGTGAATCAGATAGTAGTAACTAATACTACCAATCACCATTTCGCTTTCCTTAGGTTCCATTATATGACCTTTTATGGTAAGTAACTTCATGTATATATTCAAAAGTCTTTTATGAAGAAAGATATGTTTTGCACATTCACAGACTTGCAAAATTCTTAGAAGTGTTGTGCCACTTGGTTGATTATAGCAAGTCATTTACTATCAGCTGTGTTATTATGACAGTCCCTCTGCTTTGAATATCTCAAATATTTCCTTTACTTCCATTCTTTAGTAGTTATTGCATCCCCTTTATTCTTTTACAGCATGATGTTTCCTTGCACTTGTCATATTCACTCCTGAGAACCTACCTGCCTGTTCTGTTTTCAATTTTTTTATATAAAAACCTTTATTAAAATATTCACTTAACCTGTTACAAGATATTATACACAACCACAGTTTAAAAGCATAAAATAATCTGACACTTACATAATTCAACACTCCAGTTAAAATTGCTGAGTATAACAGAATAAAAAAAATACTCAAAGTTTGCAATTCAGGACTGCAAAACAAGGATTAGCAACAGAATATGTTAATGATCGTATAATAAGATGTGTTGTATGGAGAAGCATGGATGGTTCATCCAGCTCCCTACCATGGACTACCACCCTGTCCCCTCAGCTCTACAACTGACATCCAGCTCCTTGCCATGGATTACCGCCCCATCCCATCAGCTCTTCAATTGACATCCACCTCCCTACCACAGACTACCACCCATCCCCTCAGCTCTTCAACTGACATCCACCTCCCTGTCACGAACTAACACCCCATCTGCTCAGATCTTCAAATGGCATCCAGCTCCCTACCACAGACTACCATCCCATCCACTCAGCCCATGAAATGACATCAGCTCCCTGCCAATGGGATACCACCCCATCCCCTCGGCTCTTCAAATGAAGAGCACAAAAAGGGCTTCTGCAAAACTGCCAGATGCCATGATAATTGGCCGGTTTGCTGTAGACAGTATGAAATCACTGCACCTGTAAAGAGCAAACAAATAAAGTTGCTATAATTTATACCCTGCAGAGAAAGCAACAGCGCTCAGGTTTTAGTTAAAAAATATATATATATATTTTCTCTTTTAAACTGTAGGAAACTACTTGCTACAAATGTTGCTGCAATTTAGATCACACACAGAGTGCTACAGTGCTCAGGTTTGACCACAAATGCAATACTGGCTTTTAAAAGCCAGTATGCATTAAAGAGTGATTGGTGTCAGCTGATCATCCCCTCTTACATTTTGTACCTGAGGCAGTTGCCCCCTTTTCCATGCCCTAGGTGTGCTACTGGTTGTAAGCTACTTAAAAAAAACATGGTGGAGTGATTCTGAAACATACAAAACTTGTGCCAACATGACACTTTTGCTTTAGCTCTGAATTCCATCACATACTGGAATATAGCCACAGGAAAACTTTAAAAAATGTTAGTTCTTGTCGCAGCCATTGCAAACCTGTATCTGGAAGAGGGTCTCATACTAGGGGCTGCTCATGATAGATGTCACTCTCAAAGGCATAGGGTTTTCAGACCACATTTGACATACTATGGGCTACATGAAATAGAAATAGTTGACAGCTATAGGGTGGTCAGGGACACTATACAGGTGATATTAGACATCTGCTTGCCCAGTCTGAGGCCCTGTGGGAATTATTTAGAATCTATCTCAGTGGATACTAAGATATGTGTAGCTTTATGTATTTTAACTACAATTAGTTTTCAGTAACCTATAGGGGGCACAGTGGGGGTTTCACTGGCATCTGCCTCAAAAATATTCTGCCATTTCCTCAATGCAATGCTTCAACATGTGGAGGTCATATCTGGTTTCCATGTACTCTAGAGGAGAGAGCTAACACCATGCAAAATGTCTGGGCCATAGGTCATTTACCCTGAGGTGCTGTGGGATAGAGGCAGCACACTCATTGAAATAAAGGCCCAACCTTGTGATGTGTGAAGGAAGTACACAAACAGAAAAGGGTATCACTCCATCAGCTGTCAGGTAGCCTGTAATGCACAAGGTATCTATAATGTATGTGCAAGCCACCGAGACAGATTCCATGTTTCCATGACTACCACATATGCCACACCTGTAAGCTGTACTTAAACTGTACAAGGGGTGACTTCCCACAAGGACATTTACAGGGGGATGCAGGATATGCTCTTGAACCTTGGCTCATGACTTGTATGACAAATCCACATAACCTCAATGAGCAAGGTTAGAACACTGCACAGGCTCAGAAATATCATAGACAGTGTATCTGGGATGCTTAAATCACAGTTCTGCTGGCTGAATGCATATGGAGGTCCCTGCAATATGACCCTGCCATCTCTACCAGAATACTATGTGTGCCATCTTACATAACATTCTTAGAAAACAGTTGCAGGAGCATGCCCCAGTACAGAAACAGCAGTTCCCATCACCTTAGGAAGTGGTCAGATGACCAGCACAGGGGACCAGCAGCAGGGGACAGTCATGGCAGATGGTGGTGGGCATAAAATATGCCATGGCACTGGCTAAGAGGCAGTGAATTGCACATATACTCACCACTTGATTAACATAAGACCTCAGCAGATGTAAACAGTAACAACTGATACATACTAACAATCAGACTTTGCTTAACCATACACTGCCTAGCTACCTAGACCAGCAGATATAGGCAAGCTCAGGCTAGGACATTCTCAGGAGGAGTAGCAAAGGTGTGTGATCAACCCGTCATGAATAAATAGTACGATATATAAACAAAATTAAGGAGGAACTGAAAAATCAGTGATGCATACATAGGAATATCATAGCACTAACTAATTTATCCCACAAATACAGACACCAATGATGATACATTCAAAGAAAACAGACTTTTGATTTCCTGTGCAGTTCCTGGCCACTGTGTACATCATGCATAATCAGTGCATGTCAAACAATCCCCCTGGGGGTAAGATATTGTCTGCACCATCTGCACAGGTGGATGAGCAAGCTGTCCTACACAAGGACTACTTCTGCTAATACTACTACTATTACTACTACAGAAAGAAAGCAAGAGTAAACAAAAATTAAAAATGATTATGGATCCAAATGAAAACAAGGCCTTTGACCAGTCGTGCATTGGCTGGCCAATCTGTGCTTCAGACACAGGAAACCCTAAGTCGCACATTATGCAAAGGGCAAGGAACAGTCATTGTCATTTGCACAATAGGGGAAGTGTTACAAGACGGCAAGTCTTACACAGAGAAGTGTGTTTGTGTGAGGGATGAGCTAATAACAAATGCACACTCTCAGGGTCAGTATCTCCAGATGTGAGGAAACCTGTTTTAAAGTGTGTATGTGTGTATGTGCATGAGATGTCATGGTCAATATGAGGAGTACTGTGTCTGTATATATGTGTCTGTGCATGAGATGTCATGGTCAATATGAAGAGTACTGTGTGTGTATATGTGTCTGTGCATGTGATGTCATTGTCAATATGAGGAGTATTGCACGTATATGTGTCTGTGCATGAGATGTCATGGTCAATATAAGGAGTACTGTGTGTGTACATGTGTCTGTGCATGAGATGTCATGGTCAATATGAGGAGTACTGTGTGTGTATATGTGTCTGTGCATGAGATATCATGGTCAATATGAGGAGTATTGTGTGTACATGTGTCTGTGCATGAGATGTCATGGTCAATATAAAGAGTACTGTGTGTGTACATGTGTCTGTGCATGAGATGTCATGGTCAATATGAGGAGTACTGTGTGTGTATATGTGTCTGTGATTGAGATATCATGGTCACTATGAGGAGTACTGTGTGTATATGTGTCTGTGCATGAGATGTCATGGTCAATATGAGGAGTATTGTGTGTATATGTGTCTGTGCATGAGATGTCATGGTCAATATAAGGAGTACTGTGTGTGTGTACATGTGTCTGTGCATGAGATGTCATGGTCAATATGAGGAGTACTGTGTGTATATGTGTCTGAGCTTGAGATGTCATGGTCAATATGAGGAGTACTGTGTGTGTATATGTGTCTGTGCATGAGATGTCATGGTCAATATGAGGAGTACTGTGTGTGTATATGGGTCTGTGCATGAGATGTCATGGTCAATATGAGGAGTACTGTGTGTGTATATGTGTCTGTGCATGAGATGTCATGGCCAATATGAGGAGTACTGTGTGTGTATATGGGTCTGTGCATGAGATGTCATGGTCAATACAGTGTGTGCATATGTGTCCGTGCATAGGTTCATAGGTTTATAGGTTGGTACTAGACTATCGGCCCTAGGGCCTATACAAGCCTAGTCATAATTCCCTGGCTATTTCTTCCCACACTATTTACTTCCCTGGACCCCTGTCTAGCAGGGTGACTGATGTGACCCCCGGGGTGAATTTCCTTTCTCCCATCCAATCATCAAGGTTCCTTTTGAAGAGGTCCAAAGAGGTGCTCTGCTTGACATGTATGGGCAGTCTATTCCAGAGTTTGGGGAGTCTCTGGGTCAGGAACCTATTCCTCCAGCATGTTTTGTTTATTGTGATGACAAGATTTAGATCCCTAGAGCATGTGGCTCTGAGGGATTGGGATTTCTTTAAGTGTAGCATGTCCAACAGTTCTGGGTTTGACATGGCCTTGTATGTTAAGCAGAAATTGCCTCAGAATAGACGACATGCAACAGAGTATAGCTGGAGATTTTAAGGTGGTCAGCATAGGGCATCTGCTTTAGGCTTGTGATTCTTTTAGTGAGGTATTTCTGTGGCCTTTCCAGTTGTTGCAGATGTCTTGAGAGGTACATACCAAATGGGGCATTGTATTCTATAATGGGTCTAATGAGGGATGAGTACAGTGGGACAATGACCTCCTTTTTTCTGGATGAAAAGCCCTTAGTGATGAGGTGTGCCACATAGAAGGATTTCCTGACTGTTGTGGCAATGTGGTTATTGAAGGTGAGACCAATGTACACCTGTGTCCCTAAGTCTCTTATCACACTTTCGGTATTTAGTGTACTACCACCTATGTGATAATTCACGTGTGCATGTTTTTTCCCAAAGGGGATAACTATACATTTCTTGGCATTGAGCATGAGACTATGGCTCTGGCACCAAGCATCTGTTTCTGTAAGGCCCTTTTGTAGAGTATCCACATCATTTGGGTATTCAATAATGGTTCCCAGTTTGCAGTCATCTGCGAACTTTGTTAGCCAGAGTCCCTTAGTGTTGGTCTTTACTTCAGAGAAGTAGATGCTAAACAAGAGCGGTCCCAGGACTGAACCCTGAGGTATTCCACTTATCACTTGTCTGGAGCTGGATTTGGAGTCAGCTACTTTTACAATGTGGGTTTTGTCAGTAAGCCAGTTGGCAACCCATCGAGTGACGTAGGGATTAATGCCCAGGTTAGTAAGTTTATCTATGATTCCGGAGTGGGGGTTGGTGTCAAAGGCCTTGGCGAGGTCCAGATAGGCTGTGTGGACTGCCTTACCTCATCCATGGCTCTGGAGACTGATTTGAAGAAGTCAATATGGTTCAGGAGACAAGATCAGCCCTTCACAAACCCAAACTGGGTGGGGTCCAGTGTTTTAATGTTGCCAATGTCTTTTTTTATAAGCTCCATGATAATACGTTCCATGGCCTTGCAGATCAGGCTCGTCAGACTGATGGGGCAGTAGTTCCCGGGATCCAAGGTGGATCCCCCTTGTGGAGTGGGATAACTGTAGCTGTGCACCACTCAGTGGGCATGAAGCCTGAGGTGAGGGTATGATTAAACATGACACTTAGGTGAGGTCCCAGTTCATTTTGTAGTTCATGTAGTACACAGCTTGGGATGTCATCTGGTCCCATGGATGCTGTTGTCATGTTCAATATGAGGAGTCAATATGATGAGTACTATGGGTCTGCAGGGACATAGCCATAGCATTTATGCCAGCACTGCACCTGGACAGGTGTGAGCCATATGTGGCAGAGGATCAGTTTCATTATGGTTGCCCCTGACTATTTGAACTGCCTCTTTCAAGAGTTGCACTCTATATTTCCATGACCTTGGCTATAAGACAGAATGCTACCGGAACATGAACGATGTCTGATGGATAACTTATCACAATCATGTCCATGGCCATGACCATATGGACATCCACCACCAAGGTAGAAGTGGAAGTGCAAAATGCTAATGCTGAGAGACAGGGATCTGGCATGTTCATCGTCATGTCAGCTGACATCTGATCATGTACTGACAGACCAACCTCATGGATGCTCCTCCTTCCCAATAGAGAATCCAGAATAGACACTGCATGGGCTACTGTGTCATTCATCCTGTACAAGGAGTCACACAAACAATTTATGCAGTCTCATAAGTCAGAATGGACAACATTCAGTAGACTTATGACCTCTGCCAAAGCCCTGGTGGAACTGGCCTGTGCCTCCACATTGGCCCTACACATACATTGGGAGACAGCTATTGACTCACTGACCCCAGGGGGAGGGTGGTAAGTGTACCTTCTGTGACTACCACTATCAAAACCCCTGTGTCCTACCTATCCTTCACTATAATTTGGGGAGATTCAACTATGTCCACTACTCTGGTTACCACATTACCATGACCAACTGTGTCCCTATCAACCTGTACACTGTCACATGGATCTGTGTCATGGGCATGCATAGGCAACACTGACTGTGTCCATATTGTGGGGAGAGGATGTGGGGGACACACTCCCTCTGTCTGACATACCCCATACAACCTCAGAGTGTGCCTGTTCATCACTGCTCTCATCATAATAGGATGACATTTGTCCAGCATCAGACAGAGGAAGGTACACAGTACTGGTACCAGGCAGTGCTTCACCTGTGAATGCATCAAAGCAAACAAAAATTCAAGAGAAATAAACAATAATATAGTACCTATTCACAAACAACTCAGCTACACATGCAAATTATATAATGACATTGAGTAATACACATAACTAACACATAAAGGTATGAACACAGCGGGTGCAGGTGGCAGATGTACCTGACTGCCAGCTGGACCAAGACACAATAGTTAACAGAAGTAGTATAAGCATAGAAGTGACTATCATTTACAGGAAGTATCTGAATGGCATACATGGGGCACAAAGAGTAGAAATCCTCTTGGGCTGTTCCGCCTCTGCCCTAACATCTAGCACAGCACTGTGAAAGTCTGCGGAGCTGCCTGTATCCCTAATAGTTGGCAGGAACTCCTCCATCTTAGTGAGTGGTGGTTTGGTAGAAGGCCCACCACTTATAGCCCTTTGCTTCTGTGCCACAGCCCTTGCACTGACAGTTGCCTTTTTAATTATGTACTGGCCCTATGTTGGACCACATAGAATATGCGGTGCCTGGCCACCAACAGCTTGCCACCAGGCATGGTCACAGAAGGGCTTTTTGGAGGTGTGTAAATCAATGAGTGCTCCCCATGGAGACTGAGGGCCTAAATTTTAACCTCATTCTTAGCATCTGTTATACCTATGGAGGAAAAACCATCAGTATGCAGTAGCATTGCAGAAACCATAGTCTAAAAAACAATGCAAGATACAAAACATTACACAATAAACACAGAGGTGAAAAGGATGCTAATACAACCATCTCTGTAATATTCCATATGGATTCAACCCCATTAAAAATGTATAATCCACAGACAACAGAAAAATAGCATATGTAGGCATATACCAAACAGAGAAGATATCATAAGCAGAGAAACAATGGTTAATATAACAAAATATACAGATCGCACTCATGTCAGTGACAGTCTAAACTTTGAAGCATGTTACAATAATACTAAAGAACTCTGTACACATTTATATGTGTTGCCCAACCCCCATGAAGTACATTTCAGATTACTTGGATATAATTCATCAAAACATTTCAGGTATATAGCACTCATTGCAAATATTTATCAGCATACTAAGAATTCATGCCTTGAAAGATTTCAAACACTATCCTAAGTAGATCTATATTAGAGCTGTTGTCAACACTTGGGACAAGGCAGTCTTCATTAGCATGCTGACCTTCCATAGCCCCAGTCATATGGTGTAGATAAACCCCACCCACTGGCATGTGGAATATGTTAATTAGTTCTCAAGTCATTATCATTTTGGAACCAGTCAATTTGCATGATGTCTTATGGAGATGACCACGGTGTTGTTTCCTTGTTTCCTACACAGTGATGCGCACATGCCAGAGGACTACAAGAATGTAGAGTAAAAGAATTTTGGCTAATTAATGCCTTGCAAGTGTGCCTCATTAGCAGTACTGGTCAGTCAATGATGTGTTAAGTATCCCTGACAATAAGAATTATACTTTTAGACAAAGCAGTGTTACACATAAGTTTTAACTTGTATTGCCTTACTTAGAGCTGATTCTTAGTGCACATAGTTGTCATCATATTGTGAGGGATAGATTCCTGTCCCAGAGACTTCCCATACTCTGGAATAAACTACCTATCTATATCAAACAAAGCTCCTCATTAGCACTCTTCAAGAAAAATCTTGATGATTGGATGGGAAATAGAAAATTCACCCCGGGAATCACTTCTGTGGCTCTGCTCAACAGTGGCACAAGAAAATAATTTTCTTGGGTGGCAAAAGCCAGGGTACCTTTTTGGTTGGGCTTGTATAGGCCCCAGGGCCGATAGCCTAGTACCTTCCTACCTATGAACCTATGAACATTATTTAAGATGCTGTTGACACCTTTCACACATGGAATAAAGGTTGCTAGCAATGTGGCTGTATCCAAAAACATTTATACAATATAAAAACAATTGTTTATATTTATGCCAACCTTTAAGACATTCATTGAGCAATGGTAGTACAATTAAATAAAGCACATCAACTGTTATCAGTAGCTCTTCCTTTCAGACAGCTCTTTTTACCCTCACATTCTTTATCATCCTCACATTTCAAATAATTTCAATCACACCAATGTTCTCTGTACAGAAAAATAACAGCATTCTGATATGATGGGTATAGTGAAACATAACTACAGATTTCAAAAGTAGAATCCTTGGCACATGTGCTTGACTTTCTACTTTTTTATTTAAATCTGTAATGTGGAGCAACATGTTCCTGATCTCAATGTTTCATTGAAATGCTATAGGTGCAGTGTTCAAGTCTTGGGAAGGTGTTGTCTAAGTAGAAATTGGGATCATTACTGTAAACATTTTACTTGTAAAAACCAGTGCAAAATATTACACTTAATTTTATCAGTATTTTTTTTTGGCCTCATCGTTTATGCAGTGGTTGGTATTGCAGTTTGGTGCTAGGCAGCAGTGCCCTGTAGGAAATGACACTTCCTATCCAATGTTAAAAACTCAAAAAATGTATTTCACATGCATAAAGACTTAGTAATCAGTCATGCAAATGAGATTGACTATGGTGCATCTTACTTAGGATTTTGGGCATTACTGCATGCAGAAAACTACTTTTTGTACAACTACCTAAAAGGTTCTACAAATTAATGAAGTTTTCCCTGAATGACAGAGCAAGAGATGCAGGGTTTGAATCCAGGAAAGGGATAGCATACTTTTATGTGGCATGATACGTATGATCATTTTATTTTTTACATTTTAATTTAGTGTACCTTACACCTTCTACATATACGTGCAATTTATAATGGTTATGTTGCGATATAATTGTGGACTGCGTGTCACCTGGAGTGGTCACCTCACGAATAATACTAGACTTTTGTTTGCATACTACGGAATAAATAGTACATGTGTAATATCATGAGAAACCATAACTAGTAAGGTGCTAATGTAGTTGAATATGAAGAACACAGCAAAACAACTGTCAAAACATGTCTGCACACTGCTTATTTATTTATTTGTGTTTGTTTACCGGGACAGCCCAACTGGGTAGTACCCATATTCAGTGGAGGTCCAGGGAAAAAAGGTCCATTTGCTACATGCATTATACAAAGTTCAGCTTAAACACATAGTAGTTACATTTCTATTTACATTCATACACAAACAGTAGTTATATTTATACATTCTAAGATTTTACAGAGATGGGAGTTGCTAAAGAGAAAGATCCCATGCAGCTTAATGCATTGTGCATGCAGCAGCTGTGTATAAAAACTATTTTGTCATTTCAGTGAGAGGTTAAGAGTATTCTGTTTAAGGAGAATATTTGGAGAGTATGATATGGTGAACACAAGTCTTAAACTTGTACTGAGCACGTGCAGGACCAGGACTGGTTAAGATGTTATTTAAGCAGTGATTTAAAACTGCTGAGTTTGTTTGAGAATGTTATTTGTGTAGGGATACTATTCCAGAGTTTAGCAATGTATTGTGAGTAGAGCGGGTCTCCTGCAACATTATTTGACTTATTTGTAAGTAATAAGAATTTGTTACCAGAACAGAGGTTCCTTGCTGGACAGTAGGGCAGTAATATGTTTTGCAGTGCATTTTTCTGGATGATGAATGAGTTTGTGTGCTGTAGATAGTTGTGAATATGTAAGAGAGTTGTGCAGTTCAAGTCAATTTAATTGCTTTTAGCTATGACAATGGTGGCTCATATGAGGGAGATTGGTAGCAAATTTAACTATTTTATTGTAGCAGGAGGCAAGTTTCATTCTTTGAGTATTGTTGAAGTTTGTTAGGATAGGAGCAGCATATAACAGAGTTGGCAGTAAGAAGGTGGTGGCTAGAGTTTTTCTTGCAGTATCTGTAAGGAATTCATTGATCCTATAAATGGAGCCTAGTTTCTGGTGTGTAGATTTAATGATGTGCAGTATATGCTGGCCATATCTGAGACTGTCATCTGTTATAACACCTAGAAGTTTACTGTGAGTTACAGTTTCAATGAAGATATTCTTTGCTGACTTGATGGTAAAAGATTGCTTTTGATTTTAACAACTTTTTGAGGTAAAAAGCATTAACTTAGTTTTCTTGGGGCTGAGTAGGAGGTTTCTTTCTTTGAGCCAGGTTTCTACAGAGGAGAAATATTTTTGTGTAATGTCTTGGAGCTTATTTTTTGTTGAGGCCACACATATTAATGTTGAGTCATCTGCATACTGAGCTAAACTAGCATGTTGAGTGAAGCTGTGGAAGTCATTAATAAATATATTAACTAGGAGAAGGCCCAGGATAGAACCCCGAGGGACACCTGTAGTAACTCATTGAAAGGATGAGGAGATTTGTTGCTATTTAACTGCTTGTTGTCTTCCAAATATGTAACTAAGAAATCACAACAAGGAATATTGTGAAAGTCCTATTGAAGACAGTTGAATGAGCAGTTGCTGGTACAAAACAGTATCGCATGCCTTTGACAAGTCTAAGAACATGGTGGACACAAGCAGACCATCGTTTCTGTGTTGGTTTATTATATTGGTAAAATGTAGCCTAGCAGTAGTGGTGCTGTGCTGAGGCCTAAAGCCATGCTGTGTATCTGAGACCAGAATATTTGAGATTAGGTACTGCATCAGCCGCATAAAGACGCATTTCTCTAATATTTTGGAGAGGGGGAGAGAATTGATATTGGTCTGTGGTAAGTAAATTTTGTAGATGTGCCGCCTTTGTGCAGTGGTATGATGTAGGATTATTTTCACAGTGATGAGATGCATTTTTCTGCTATGGACCTATTAGCATGGACACAGGGAAGGCTATGGTTTTTGTGGCCATTTTTAGGTAGTATCGGGGTAGTTGGTGTACAGCTACAGAAGCAGTTTTTACTTTAAGGATCAACTTCCTTATGAGGAGGTAGGTACTGGACTACAACTGAAGAGTTGTGGCTGGTTTTGGTTGGACAGGGGTGGGGAGGCAGGTGTATTAGTGTCTAAGAGAGATAATATTGATTGTATGATGTAGGAATTAAACTGTGTGGGGATAGAGTCTGCTGTATTGTCTGTTTTTGGAGAGAGAGTGGTGGTCTTACCAGGAAGGAGTAGTTTATTTAGTGACGACCAAAGATTTGGGTTGTTTTTATGTTTGCCTTGTAATTTGGTATAGTATGTTTGCTTATCCCATTTGACATGGAGTTTTGCAAGGTTTCTAAGGCGTCGAAATTGCTGGAAGGCATTTTTAGTTTTATTTTTATACCATTTCCAGGCTTTATCCCTTTTTAATCATATTTTTTTCTTTTGTCAACCATTCTGCATGGTTGGACTTTACTCTTTTAATATGTACTGGTGCTAGATTATTTAAGGTCTACAAGAATATGTTATTTTAAAGTGTTGTCCGGTAGTATCTAGGGACATTCTTCTAAGCATATTCCAGTTATATTGTTTTAGTGTTTCATTAAAAATATGTTTGCTTTAATTGGTTGTACTTCCTATTTATTTATAGATAATATATTTATCTAGGTTATGTGAGTTCTAATACCATATTTTGATATGTGGTCACTTATGCTAGCTGACAGGCAGGGTCTATATCAGTTGAGCGAAACCCCTTTACGCGAACACCGAAACATCAACCCCTATACTTCAAACCACAAAAATCCTGAACGCACAAAACCATGAAAAATAAAATATACAAACTATCATAGTCGGCCAACCCCACCACCCGCTACTTAGCACCTACCCAAACAAAATAAATAAATCACATACATACACTAACCAAACCCTACAGACATACACCCAAACAAAAGAAATAATCCACATATGTACATTTAACAAAACCTACTTCTAATACTACACTGAACCCCACATACACAACTATTTATGCATTATCCTTAACCCCTCTCTAACCCTAAGGTCCATAACTATCACACACCTCCCCTACAGGCATACACCCAAACAAAATAAATAACGCACATACATACACTTAACAAAAACCCTACATCTAACACTACACTAAATCTTACATACATTACCTATCTATGCACTTACCTAAACCCAAATCCTAACCCTAAAGTCCTATCTATCGCACACTTACCTTACGGAGCTATACCGCAGACGGGCAAACCAAAACAAATCGACATTTTGGAATTCGTGCTTTTGGACGTTCGAGGTTTATGCACTTTCCACAATAGGGTTTGACATATTCGTATGCATGTAATAGGGTTTTCACTCAACTGATATAGACCCGACAGGCAGCCTGCTTTTGTCAGTTTGTAAGAATCCAGTCTAATGTTCGGTGTCTCACAGAAGTTTTATTGATTGTAGTAGATGTGGTTGCAAGTTTATGGATTCAGTAGAGGTAGTGGAATTTATGATTTGCCAGTCTATATTTAAGTCTCCAAGCATTATAGTTTCATGGATAATTTGTTGGGATACCCAATACAACATGCTTTCAGCAGTATCAATGATATTCCCTTGTGATATATAAATCGCTACTATACATAGTTTTCCTATTGTTGATTTTTAGGACTGTTATTAAAAGTTCAGCATTGTTAAATTTGGGTATTTTCTGTTGAAGTAAGGTGATGGCTAGGGAATTTTTATATCTTAGTAGACTGCCTGCATGCTTGTTTTGTCTGCCATGCCTGAGTATACTATATCGGGGGAGGGGGTGATCTCATTATTCTTTATTTCTTTTTTTATCCAGGTTTTGGTAGCTATGACTACACTGTGACTGCATCAGGAGTGTATGTGGCAAGGTAAGCAAGTATGTCATGAATTTTATTGCACTTATGTCTTAGGTTCATATTTAGTAAGGTGAGTTTGTGGTCTTATTTTTGCTGAGATGTATTATTATGAGATATGCCTCAGTGGCATATCCATATAATCAAAAATGTAAATCTGCCTAATCCTCAAGTAATAAGCTTGTGAAAACATCCCCTGATGTACACTTTGTACATCCCTTTCCTCAGTATATTCCCTCCCATCAAACAAAAATTATGTCAATAAAAACAATAGCACATCACACACGTGGACAACGGAAATGTTCTAACCTAAAAATGTCATTGTTATTCTTTGCATGACAGTCAGCATCAATCACTGTTAGTTGTTAGGAATGATGGTAATGAAATTGCACTTCTTGTCTTGTGGCAAAAATAATAATTATTTTGCAGGTGCTAAGATTTTGCCATCAGACATGCAAATAAGCTTGGCTTTGGCACAAGCCAGTTAGCACTGACAATATTAAAACAAAGCAATGATAAAATATTCCACATAAAACCATGTGTGCTTCAAATTATTAGTCCAATAAAGGAACACCATATAGTGCAACAGTTACAAGACTGTCACAGGTAGGTATATTTCCAGTCATGTTCACATTTGTAGTCCTCACCTTAAACACTTGAAATGTCAGTTCCCTTGTGGCAGAACTTCATGTCTAATTTTGTTATAGGTTTCAACTCCAAGGTGTTGTTACTGACACTGTTTTATTTCTTATGTGACACCAATGTATCATGTAATACAGAACTAAAATGTACATAAGGACAGCACAGAGGCACAACAATATCATGCTGTTGATTACATATCTGTGGCTCAGGATGTTAATATTATGAATGTTACATATCTGTGGCTCAGGCTGTTAATATTATGAATGTTACATTTCTGTGGCTCAGGCTGTTAATATTATGAATGTTACATATCTGTGGCTCAGGCTGTTAATATTATGAATGTTACATTTTTGTGGCTCAGGCTGTTAATATTATGAATGTTACATTTCTGTGACTCAGGCTGTTGATATTATGAATGTTACATATTTGTGGCTCAGGTTAATATTATGAATGTTATAAACCATATCTGAGTGAATGCCTAGAGGTGGGATGATGTCATCTAAAATGTAACTGAGATATTAACAGTAACCAGCATGAGCTAGTGTTGCTGTGGAGCTTATCTGTCTTAAAACTAAATCACTTAAATCACTCTTAAAACTGTGGAGATGACAGTGGACTTTAGGAGTGCTACTACAATATTATTCCCCCTCTTTATATTGAATATTGCTGTGTCAGTTGTGGAATTCTTCAAGTTTTTAGAATCTGTAATCTCCCTGGACTTGAAGTTGGAGACCAATGTTGGGTCCATCATAAAAAAGGCACAACAGTGAATGTACTTTCTGTGACAGCTGAGGAAGTTCACACTCCCCCAGGAACTGTTGATTCAGTCATATACAGCAGTCATTGAGTCTGTTCTCAGATCATCCATAACAGTGTGGTTTGGGTCTCTGTCTAATTATGACAAAAATAGGTTACATCAAATAGTCAGGTCTGCCGAAAATATCATTGGTGCTAGTTTGCCCTCCTTACAGGACCTGTATTATTCCAGAGTTATGAAAAGGGCAGGGAAAATCATCACCAACCCTTCACATCCAGGCCACCATCTTTTTGAACTATCATCCAGGCGTTATAGATTAATATGCACCAAAACAAGCAGATATAAGAGCAGTGTTTTTTTCCAAGCCTCCGAGGATACTGCAGTATTGTTTACATATTGTTAATACTTGTTTCTTTCAGAGTTTATTTCAGTATTTCTTACACTGAGTTGCACTTTGCACCTTGTATGTATATGTTTATGTATATTTACTTTTTTGTCTTGTTCTTAATAGTTGCATGTATGTCGTTTGTATTGTTCTTCATTATATGTATGTCATTTATGTAATTCATACTTGGAGAATCATTGAAACTGGAGTCAAATTCCTTGTATGCGTGCATACTTGACCAATAAATGTGATTCTGATTCTCTCCCTCTCTCTCTCTCTCTCTCGCTATATATATATATATATATATATATATACATACACTTATATATATATATATATATATATATATATATATATATATATATATATATATATATATATATATATATATATACATACACTTATATATATATATATATATATATATATATATATATATATATATAGTGATCGTTACACATGGCCAAGTGTTACTGCCATGTTTCTTACCTAAACTACACATTGAAAAAATAATAAATACATGTAATTCTAACCCATTTCTGTGCCTTCTCTTGTTAAAATGTGAATCTCCACAGTGTCCGTTGTTGCACACAGGCTGATGCACATGAGATCTGATTTCGGTACCAGTTCCCTGCCATTTTTCCTGATATCTTTGAATTGAAGGCAGGGCGGGCTATGTGCAGGTACTGCTTCATTTAAAGAACAAAGGTTGTGCAAGGAGGACTCCAACATTTTTGTAGCACTCTTTGTCAGACAAAACAGCCAAAGGATTCTGCAGAGTGACTATACCAAGTTTCAGTACAAAGCTGAGGCTTGGAATAGTTTAGCCAAGACTATCAACCATGGTACTGGTGTCTCATGCATGGGTGAACAGTGCTGTCTCCATTAGAATGACGTAAAAAGGCAAAAACAGGACCCTCTGAGTTGAAGGGAGGAATATTATAGGACACACTCACCACCTCAGTACTGTAAGTGTCTCCCCCATAACCATGAAATATACTGCCAAGACATGGAAACACACACAATTCTTTATTACTGTATTTTCTTATGTGTGACCCCTGCAGTGATGGAAAGAAACTGGGAGGCATATCAAAAGAAAATGCAACACCTCAGTGAGGCACAGGGTGAATATGGTTTCAGGTATGACTAACTGCCATTTCGTAATAGCTATGATTTTTACCAATAGGCTATCGAGCATCTGGATGCCAGGCCACAATTGGTTGTCAGACAACCACATGAGTCTACATACTCTACATTTGCAAGTTGTAGAGACCTGTGCGATTAGGTAAAGACAGATATGTATGTGCTCAGTTCTAGACAACAGAAGATATTCTCTAATATTAATTTTACAATTCAATATTCAGTGGATGTAATCATAATGAAGAAGAACATGTACTCAATCCCAATATACATTTAATGAACTGTTGCCATAAATCAGATGTAAAATAGTTACAGTTTCGTAGAATGTTTATAATTGTCAGAACCAAGACTATGATAGTATTAGTGTAACTGCAATGTATGACCTCACACATTCATATCTGGATGTAAATATTGTTAAAAATGTATGTAGAATATGTACTGACTGGGACATATTTACACTACTGAAGACTTTATGATATTTTTTCTTTTTTGTGTCTCCTCCATCCTTTCTCACTATCATTTGTCATTTTTTACCTTTCTTTACATATGAACAGTCATTCTTGCTGCATCACAAACACCAGCACAGGGAGCTAGACTAGTCCCAGTTCATTAAACGTATACTGAGACTAAGTACATGCACTTCTACATTATGATTACAGCCTCTGAATATTGAATTGTAAAATGAATATCAGAGAATATCTTATGTTGCCTGGAATTGAACTTACAGACATCTGTCTTTACCTAAGCAGTGACTACTGCAAAGTTGCATGAATTAATCTTATAGGCCTCTATCACATCTGCACCACCCGTGTCAGATAACTCTCCCTGGGGGTAGGTACAGTGGTACCCATAGGGAGTAGGGCCAGGAGAGGTGCTGATTATGTCACCCAGCAAGAGCTAACAAGGCTGGTGGAGGAGATTACGTAGAGGGGCCTAAGTGCCCATATTTGCCATATGGAAATGATCCTCCATTGACCTGCCAAGTCAGTTCCACATTCAGCATTTCCCCAGGTGTCTGTGACATGACACAGTGGTGACAGCTCTGAGGATGAGGACTACAGGTGTCTGTGACATGACAGTGGTGACAGCTCTGAGGATGAGGACTACAGGTGTCTGTGACATGACCCAGTGGTGACATCTCTGAGGATGAGGACTATATTCCCACTGTATTGCTGCTGGATGGAAATGTGCATCTGAAGTCTCATACCTAACCCCAGTCATGGTGTCCCCCTCCATCTTGTGCCCGTCACCATCCCTGTCTTGTTTATCCTGTATGTCTGCACATACTACCTATGTTACACAACATACCTACACCTGTTATTTCTCAATACCTCCCCCAAAATTCATATCTTAAAAACAAACAAGCAAATAAATAAATAAATGAATGAAAAGGGCACCTGCCCCACAAAACAAAACAAAAAAAAATGCATCATGCACAACTTTCTGCTTTGTGTATGTGTGTGGGGTCTATATTATATCATCGAACGCTTAAAAAAGCGAATGCTGATTGATCGACCTAATTTAAACGAAAGCTTACAATCTCGAACTGTCAGATCAGCGATTTTTTTCCCAGGGAAAAAAATCGCTGATCCAAAACACATACACACAACACAAGCACACCAAACAAACAGAAATCCACACACATACACCTAAAATCTGACACTTAACCCTACACTAAACTATGCACACACCACTAACTACCCACTTACCTTAACCCAAACCCTAAACCTAAAGTCCGTCACTATCGCACACTCACCTCACCTGCTCCCTAACCCTAACTCACTTAAATCCGCCCTAACCCTCATGTTCACTCAATCGCACACACACCTAATCCGAGCCCTAAACCCTAACTCACCTAAATCACCCTAACACTCAAATCCACACAATCGCACACTTACCTGAATCCGACTGGTAACATTCCACCATAACACTGAAAATACCGAAGCAGCAAAAACGGACAACCAAATTCTTTCCCTAAGAAAAAATTTGAGTTTCTGCTGCTTTGATATTTTGCAGTTTCGCGAAAATAAGTTTGATCAATCAGCATTCACTTTTTTAAGCGTTCAAGGATATAATATAGACCCTGTGTGTATGTACTACTCACTTGAATTGGTCCAGATGATACCAGTTAGTCATACAGCATTATTAATGTGATGTGAATATCCACATTTCCTAAACTATTCCAACATATGCAATGTTAGCTTGTGAAGAAGTGGAACATTACGGTACTCTCCCACCACCATCCTGTTCATTCCTAAAATACTCTCCCATTGTCCTATCCTCTGTTTGTTTCCTGTTTTCACCACTGTCCTAGACACTCAATTTCACACCTTTAATCTGGTCACAAAACTTCACACACACACACACACGCACACACGCACGCACACACACACACACACACACACACACACACACACACACACACACACACACACACACACACACAAAACCAGAAATGGTCTACAAAAAGAAATGCCTATTTTTGTACGCAGCATTTGTGAGATGCTTGGTATCGAGCAATAGCCTACTGCTAGTTCTCATCCTATGGCAGGACCTCCAAAACTAATTATGCATGCTGTAAGACCTTTACCATCAGTTGTGCAAATGAGCTTGTCAGTATTGTATTGTGCTTACGATTCTGACAGAATGAGAGAATGTCAGTAGTATCTGGTACTTTATGCTTTAATGAGAGAATGTCAGTAGTATCTAGTACTTTATGCTTTAATGAGAGAATGTCAGTAGTATCTGGTACTTTATGCTTTAATGAGAGAATGTCAGTAGTATCTGGTACTTTATGCTTTAATGAGAGAATGTCAGTAGTATCTGGTACTTTATGCTTTAATGAGAGAATGTCAGTAGTATCTGGTACTTTATGCTTTAATGAGAGAATGTCAGTAGTATCTGATACTTTATGCTTTAATAAGAGAATGTCAGTAGTATCTGATACTTTATGCTTTAATAAGAGAATGTCAGTAGTATCTAGTACTTTATGCTTTAATGAGAGAATGTCAGTAGTATCTGGTACTTTATGCTTTAATGAGAGAATGTCAGTAGTATCTGGTACTTTATGCTTTAATGAGAGAATGTCAGTAGTATCTGGTACTTTATGCTTTAATGAGAGAATGTCAGTAGTATCTGGTACTTTATGCTTTAATGAGAGAATGTCAGTAGTATCTGGTACTTTATGCTTTAATGAGAGAATGTCAGTAGTATCTGATACTTTATGCTTTAATGAGAGAATGTCAGTAGTATCTGGTACTTTATGCTTTAATGAGAGAATGTCAGTAGTATCTGGTACTTTATGCTTTAATGAGAGAATGTCAGTAGTATCTGATACTTTATGCTTTAATGAGAGAATGTCAGTAGTATCTGGTACTTTATGAGAATGTCAGTAGTATCTAGTACTTTATGCTTTAATGAGAGAATGTCAGTAGTATCTGGTACTTTATGCTTTAATGAGAGAATGTCAGTAGTATCTGATACTTTATGCTTTAATGAGAGAATGTCAGTAGTATCTGGTACTTTATGCTTTAATGAGAGAATGTCAGTAGTATCTGGTACATTATGAGAATGTCAGTAGTATCTAGTACTTTATGCTTTAATGAGAGAATGTCAGTAGTATCTGGTACTTTATGCTTTAATGAGAGAATGTCAGTAGTATCTGGTACTTTATGCTTTAATGAGAGAATGTCAGCAGTATCTGATACTTTATGCTTTAATGAGAGAATGTCAGTAGTATCTGATACTTTATGCTTTAATGAGAGAATGTCAGTAGTATCTGGTACTTTATGCTTTAATGAGAGAATGTCAGTAGTATCTGGTACATTATGAGAATGTCAGTAGTATCTAGTACTTTATGCTTTAATGAGAGAATGTCAGTAGTATCTGGTACTTTATGCTTTAATGAGAGAATGTGAGTAGTATCTGGTACTTTATGCTTTAATGAGAGAATGTCAGTAGTATCTGGCACTATATGCTTTAATGAGAGAATGACAGTAGTATCCATGGCATAAAAAATGTTCCATAGATTGTGTAATCAAACGCTTAGGTATAGCTCCCATCTTGGAGCCAAATTCAGCCTCTTTTTTAGAGGGCGGAGTGCTAACAGTGGCAGATATCTGTTGTTTTACCGAAGGTAGAGAAGCACTAGAAGAGGGAATGTTCAAATCCATTTCTGTAACAAAAGCATTCTGACACGTGACTTTAACAGATGTAGGAGGAGGCAACAAAGTGTCAGGACAACAGCTAGATACAGAAGCCCATGAATCAACAGCATGATGATTCTCTGTAGTTTCAAAGGAAGCATTAGACATAGGCCAAGTAAAGACATTGCTGAGACAAAAATCAGAATGGTCTCTCTGTAACGTACGCTGTTTCGTTAACTGCAATTTTTTCTCATAAAGAGAAACATTCATATATACATTGTGAAGCAAGTCGTTGATCTCTGCATCAATACACTGTGAAATTCATTCAGAATATTGCAGCTCAATTTCACCTTTCAATTGCTCTTCAATAGGTTTAAAATAATCAATAATCAACCTCATGTAGTTGAATCCTAACTCAAGGTTCAATTGTTGCCACCGTTTTAAGAGCTCCGGGTGAGAATCACCAAAAGACGGCATGCATAAAAGTCACATCCCCCTTGGGATGACGCAAAAATGCAAGCATGCCTATAGATGTTTACGTTGCCAGGTGTAACGTTTGAATTTATATACATTATCTTCAAACACTCATAGTTTAGTCTTAAATTGTTGAAGACTCACCGTATGTTGCAATGGCACTGCTTCTACTTTGTCATCAAAACTCAGTGACAGGAGTGGATTGCCTTCTGTTAGAAAAACATTGTTCCATCTACTAGATAAAGTTTCATTCCCAAGGGTACCATCAAGTACAGAGCCAGCCTTCTTGGTCATGTGTCCACGTTGGTATAGAAAAGCAAAAGCATAAACCAAAGAAATTACCAGCGTGGCCCAAAGGTCTGTAAGGTAAAATCCAAGGATCCAACAAAACAAAACCAGAGTGACCACCATGGCTAAGGCTTCCAATTTTAATGAAACAGAAACATCAGTTTAAAACATACAGAAGGATAAGTGCTTTCACGTAGTTGACTACGCTTCATCAGATCCTAAATAACACTGCTCAAAAGACACTTTATATACCATCTTAATACTAAAACAAGTGCACCAATTACAGCTTATTGAACAATTAAGCAGCAACAATTAAAAACAACTGAAACCAATAAAACAATCAGGACTTCTTGATTTTTCTGCTGCCCCTTGCTACTAATTCAGGTTTTATACAGACAGCAACATTAAGTCCTGGATATAAATGAGTTTGCATGCTTAGACTCCATCTAAGTTCAGTCCTTTCTAGAATATTATTCCTATTGCCCCCTCTAGTAGTGATTTTTAAGGGCTGCAACACCCTAAAACTAAAAGTGTGCGTGTTGTTCTCAATTACATGTTTGACTAACGCATTCTGTACATTCTAATTTTTAATATCATATAAGTGACCATAAATCCTGTCCTTTAAATGCTTCACTGTCTTACCTACATAGAAACAATTGCACTCATTGCAATTAGCTAACTATACTAGGTTTTTAGTTTCACAAGTAGCATGAAACCTAGGTGAAAATTCAAAGCCTAGGTTGGGATATTTAAAAACCTGAGACCTACTGATAGTACAGCATATTCTACATCGAACATGGAAAGGTGCCAAAAGGCAAACTTTCCGCTGATTTGTTGTGACTATCTCTGCAAAGCAATTGCTTCAAATTCTTGTTGTTTTTATATACAGAGGTGGGTGTATCCCCTATAATGTCTACAGTAACCCTGTCAACCATTAACAGATGCCAGTTGCGTTCAAGAGAGAATGTCAGTAGTATCTGGTACTTTATGCTTTAATGAGAGAATGTCAGTAGTATCTGATACTTTATGCTTTAATGAGAGAATGTCAGTAGTATCTAGTACTTTATGCTTTAATGAGAGAATGTCAGTAGTATCTGATACTTTATGCTTTAATGAGAGAATGTCAGTAGTATCTGGTACTTTATGCTTTAATGAGAGAATGTCAGTAGTATCTGGTACTTTATGCTTTAATGAGAGAATGTCAGTAGTATCTGGTACTTTATGCTTTATGAGAATGTCAGTAGTATCTGGTACTTTATGCTTTAATGAGAGAATGTCAGTAGTATCTGGTACTTTATGCTTTATGAGAATGTCAGTAGTATCTGGTACTTTATGCTTTAATGAGAGAATGTCAGTAGTATCTGGTACTTTATGCTTTAATGAGAGAATGTCAGTAGTATCTGGTACTTTATGCTTTAATGAGAGAATGTCAGTAGTATCTGGTACTTTATGCTTTATGAGAATGTCAGTAGTATCTGGTACTTTATGCTTTATGAGAATGTCAGTCGTATCTGGTACTTTATGCTTTATGAGAATGTCAGTAGTATCTGGTACTTTATGCTTTATGAGAATGTCAGTAGTATCTGGTACTTTATGCTTTATGAGAATGTCAGTAGTATCTGGTACTTTATGCTTTAATGAGAGAATGTCAGTAGTATCTGGTACTTTATGCTTTATGAGAATGTCAGTAGTATCTGGTACTTTATGCTTTATGAGAATGTCAGTAGTATTGGGTACTTTATGCTTTAATGAGAGAATGTCAGTAGTATCTGGTATTTTATGCTTTATTGGTTTATTGAATACCAGATATGAGGAGCCTATTCCAATGCACTCCTTGCACTGTGTTATGTAACTCAGGGTGGGACTGTCTCACATTTTCCTTCCCAATGTCGCACTATGTTCCGCTGAACTTGTACAATTATAAATGTATTTGTAGACTGGTACTAATGAGCGCAATAGTAATATCATTTGCATAAATGCCTAGTTACTATCCTGCACACTCTCTACACATATCAGCGAGATTTAAGTTGCACAATGCTCCATTCACTAGTCATTTTCCAATGATGTTGTCATACACCTTTCATATGTGTATTTTCTCACTAGAGTTTTACTGATTTTTGTGTGATGCACTAGCTAATACACATATCATGGGATTGTGAGATAGGTAGAAAGACATTACGGTTCCATCTGATATACACTGAAGCAGTGCATAAGACAATTGTTGCTAATTAATAATGAAAATGTATTTATTCCCCCTGGATATGACTCTTTCCTATCTGTTGTTGTTGTGCTCCCTTTTAACCATGGCCATATTCATTTATACACATATTGCTGGCGATCTTCCTCCATAAGAGTATTTTTGGGCAAGAGTTCCATCACAGGATGAGAAATTGTCATTCCTAATACAGAGGGGGTATTCCATGCCACAACATAGTTTTCTTTCTGCTTTTCAATTAAAAAGAGAGCAATATAAAATGAAACGTGTTTAGGCATAGCACTGAAGTCAGAAACTGATTTGTTTCTCTTTGGGTAGTTCAGCAAGTTGGCATGTACTATGCAACCAAGTGAGAGTCTGTGCTGTACAATACAAGCAAGCTGGAGTTTGTACTGCCTAATGTAAGGAAAGCACATTAGAATTCATGCTGATACATTGCAAGCTGGCAAGTTCTCTCTTCTGCACAAAGAATCCAAATTTCTTCTGCTCAAATTAAATGGGCAAGTATTTGGGTGACCATTTAATTTCTGCTGCCAGTGCAAGAAAAGTGCAATATAATTTATTCTGACACTTTGGAGTTCACCATGTACAGAGCAGGTAAGAAAACTGCAATCTATTCAGTGCAGTTCTAGCAAGGGCTGCTTCCTTTCATTCTGAACAATGTTGTCAGTGTTCTTCTTTCAAAGCAATTGGGCAAGCATATTGGTGTCCATTCAATTTCTGACTTCCAGTGCAAGAACCATGTACTAGAATTCATTCTGACACATTGTAGTTCATTCTGTACAAAACGGAGAAAAACACGGAGCTGGTTCTGTATACTGCAAGCAAACATGGGTGCCCTCCATTCTTTACAATGCTTTTGAGGTTCTTTTGAATAAAACATTATTTTACTGGATAAAAAAAGTTTCTACCAAAATCTCCTACAAAAACACCACAACAACCCCCAAAAGTTCTGGGCAGGCTTAAATCAACTACTTTGTCCAGGTCACTCCATCACCCCATCCCCGGCTAACTACACCCATAGTTCCCCAGAGACCATAGCTAGCGCCTTTAATAACTTTTTCAGTGGAACAATCCAATCCCTAGCAAATCAACTAACCCCCTCTAACTTAAACCACATGCCTAATCTACCTAATAATCACCCAGAGTTTAACTTCCAACCAATATCCACTAGTTTTATCAGAACACTTCTAAAAAAACTAAAATCTACCACCCTCACTGCTGACCTCCTCCCTGCAGAGTACCTACAAATAGCTGCAGATGCCATTGCATATCCCATATCTGTCCTCATCAACAGAACCTTATCCGAAAATGCTATCCCCTCCCTCTGGAAAATATCTCACGTCATCCCACTCCATAAAGGTGGTAGCTCCTCAGACATATGCAAGTATAGACCCATTGCCATTCTTTCCCCAATAGCCATAATAATGGAGAAATGTGTACACAAGCAACTAATGCAACACCTTACACAGAATAACTTACTATCCAACTCTCAGCATGGTTTCAGGCCATACCACAGCACCACCTCAGCCCTCCTTTCATTTACTACTGCCATAAACCAAAACAGGAATGACAATAGGCTAACCTCTGCCCTCTTTCTTAACCTATCAAAAGCCTTTGACATGGTCAGCCATGAACTTCTCATTCTTTCACAAAAATCTATTTCCCTCAACAAGCCTGCTATCCAGTGGTTCCTGTCCTACCTGACTGGTAGACAGCAGGTGGCACTATGGCAGGGCAAACTCTCCAGCCAATTACCTCTCACACTTGGTGTCCCTCAAGGGTCCATACTAGGTCCACTACTCTTCTCTATTTTTATCATCAACCTTCACACTGCTGTCCCTAAAGCCACCTGCATTCAATATGCAGATGATTCTACTCTCATCTGCTCAGCCACCTCCCTATCTGACTTGCAAATCTTAACCCAAAATACATTTAACACTATCGAGAACTGGCTCACCAACCAATGCCTACATCTGAACCTCAATAAAACTAAACTTCTACTCATCTCTCCAACTAGTAGCTCCACCACACTTTCATTCTCTGTCACATCTAACAATGGTACCACTATTTCCACAGATAATCACACCAAACTGCTAGGGGTTATCATAGACAATAATCTCAAATTTGACCTACAGGTCAACAAAACCATACAGACCATCAATAAGAAGCTTGGATCACTGTATAGAAACAAGACATTTTTAACCCCACTGGCTAGGACGGCAATTGCCCGATCACACCTACTCTCTTCTCTTTTATATGCCTCGCCTCTACTCTCAAACCTCAACAAATTCGAACTAGGTAAGCTTTCCCATAGCTACAATCATATTGCCAGATTCGCCACTGGCTCCACCAATAGAACCGACCACTGCCAGAACCTTAAACAACTAGGGTGGCTAGAACTGTCCAGCGTAATTCAATTCAATCAACTCTTAATAGCGCACAAAATTTTGTACCACTCTGAGGATACCCCCTCACTTAAAAATATTATTAAGCCATATAGCAACCTAAGATCCCTACAGTCAGCTGATAAACTACTGGTCCAAACCCACAAAGCTAATAACTCTGCTGGTGAATCCCTGTTTGCCAACTTCATCGGCAAAACCTGGAATTTGTTGCCAAACTATATAACCCTACAATTTTCCAAAAGTCTTTAAAAATAAAACCTCAAACAGTATCTGAAAGTGAATTGGCTATGCCCATGTACCAACCCTAATTAAGTTATAAACTAAAAGCATATCTTGCAATTATCATAACTTGTAACTACATCACCAAGCTCTGCTTCCAATCTGATGTCTCTTACTTTTAATTGTTTGTCCATGAGAATTGTGAGTCCCTACTAGGGAACACTACTAACCCATTGTATATAATCACTTTGTTTTTACAATTGCTAACTTCTGTGTAATCTATGTAAGTTTGTCTATGTGGAGCTTTTCTCCCCGGGCCTCCTCTGAAAATGGACATGTATCCAGTCGGACTATCCCGGTAAACAAATGTAAAATAAATAAAAATAAAATAAATAAAGCAGCCAGACAAATGTGTTGGCATCCATTCAAATTTTGCACAGAAAAGTTGCTTCAGAGTGCAGACAAATGAAATGATTGTATCCCTTACATGAGAGATAGGGAGCAATTTACCATGAAGAGCTAACAAGTAGGATACAATAAAATTACAAATTAAAAACTAATGTACATAAAGACTTCTTACCTATCCTGGCATGTCTAATTACTCTGCACCTCTTTGATAATTTTCACTGTGGCTGACTCCCTCCTACAGAATACAGACTACAATCCTATTAAAAAACAGGTATTTATTTTATGCATCGTACTATAGTATAGTATAGTATAGTATAGTATAGTATAGTATAGTATAACATTGTATAGTATGTAGCACTATGGACTGTTTCTACCATGTATTCTCTACACTATCGGCATGTTTTGACCTCACATTTGTACAGCATTAGTATTTTTTTGTCTTCATGTGTCCTACCAGCTTGCTCAAACTCATATCCAAACCCCGACGGATCACTGCTGATTATGCACCTGGAGCAACAGTGGTACCGCTAGATGGCATGTGTCTATAACTATGTAACTTGTTTATTGCAAGAGAGGCAAAGCTCAGTGTTCTTATGTGTTGCTGAAGAAAGAGGTTTACAACACCTGTGGCAACAAATCACAAGTCATAGATACATTCTCAAATGAATTGCAAAAGTTAAAAAATATTTCGATCAAAGAAGACATGCATTTTGACAAGTATAGCCTTATAAAGACATAATTGCCAAAATAATATATAGATGCATATTACAAATAGTTACAGGCTTGCAAGAAATTCTAATTTTGCTGATGTTATTCAAGAGACTATGGGGAAGATAATTCAAAAATTCACATCAGAGGAAAATAGAAGTAACTGCTTGGAAGATCAAGACTTCATATTAGAGAGGTTGTTTTACTATTGCAAGACCATAAGGAGTATTAAAGAGCCAGGCAAAAAAAAAAAAGGTATGAAAACAGGTAAAGCCTGCTAGCTCAATAAACCTGGACAGAGGTATAACAATTAAGACTACAAACAAGATTAAGACATTGTAAAATAAAAAGTAGTTAATTTTATGAAACTGTGAAACATTCAAAAATAATATTAAGCAGATACTACTGATATTATATTCACATAGCACTGTGTGTCCAGAGAAAAGAAAACATGAAATATATTTGGTTAGATAAATCGATTTACTAAGATGTGTAGATTTGCAGGGAAGTTTGAACAATAACATCTACAAACAAAGGATAGCATGACATACAGGTATACTAGAAAGTTTAACAGAGTTTTCACTCAAAAGATAGTGAGTCAGAACAAATTACTTCCAGTAAAAGCATTGCAGCAAAAAATAGTGATAAATATGTGCATGAAATACAGGGCAGTGACACACTGACCTAATCAGAAGTAAAATTTATTTCATGAAACTGTGAAAAAAACAAAAATATATATTTGTAGATACATGCTCAAAGATACATACGCTTGTTGATTTTAACACATCCATCAATGTAATAAGTAAATATATTTACAATATATTCCATCAAAAGCCATAACACAGACCTATGCAAACAAATAATAAACTGAGTGGTGCTCTATGAATTTTGAGAGGTCTCACATCAGAAGTTAAAACAGACACCCCCGGATTCATGAATCCTCCGTGTAAGACTAAATAAGTCTTACTCGGAGGCTGCAGTTGAACGGTATGATGTCAGAGTTCCATGAATATTCATGAGGGCACGCTGACCCAACTGCAAGTCTAACACAACCATGCAGGAAAGCAGGGGTCGTGTCCAACTGCCGAGCAGTCTAAATATCCACACCCCTGCAAGTGTCCAAATTGCAAAATGTAAACACACAAGAGTGAGTCCGCTCAAATGTCTATGTACTCAACACCACACTCCTTGACACTGTAAACCCCCAGCACAGTTATAAAAAGTAAAACATTGATTTTCTTTTCTAATTCCCGAAATAAATGCCCGTATGTGCGCGTGTGTGTGCGGGTGTGCCCATTGCTTAGCTGCAGTTAGCAATCCCGTCATGGAAGAGCATAAGAAGGAATGTTTATGCAAATTACACCAAATAGCAATAGCATAATGGTAGAGCGTTCGCACAAAGAAGAGGCATTCACGGTTCGAGTCCCACCACTCCTCTTCCTATTTATGTTTTAAATCAGTTATATGAAATAATATCTGACATATATGATTAAAATTTTACTAAAAAGCAGTGAAATGGCCTATGTAGCAGTGAACAAAATATATATTTATAAAGGATCCTGATATATAATTGCCCACAGTTAATCAGCACTTTACCCAGCGCAATAGAGTTGCCCATAGCTAAATAGCGCTTTACCCTGCACAATGTAGTTGCCCATAGCTAAATGGCGCTTTACCCAGCGCAATGTAGTTGCCCATAGCTAAATTGAGCTTTACCCAGTGCAATGTAGTTGCCCATAGCTAAATTGCACTTTACCCAGCACAATCGGTTTGCATGGAGGTGCACAACGCGCCACCAGCGCACCGTAGGGCAACGTGGAGCAACGTAGAGCAAAGTTGCTTAAACACAGCCACACCCCCTAGCCTGTCTGGACAGTAGTAAAATAAAATGCAATGACAAAGTTCACACCCAAGACTCTGTGCACCATAATCAAAGTACTGAACCACTAAGCCATGACAGCTTAGGATAAACAGCCACTGTTAACATACATATACTCATAAATGGTAGATTAACCATTACTAAGAAGATCAGCAGTCAGCCGAGAATTTCCAAAAATGGCCAATCACAAAAATGTGCGGGAAATGCGGCATATTTAAGCCCCATTGGCGTGAATACTCACTATAACGGATTGTAGCTCACATCTGCAGTTAGAATGGCTAATGCTGGAGAGGGTACATGCTTCTGAGCGCAATGTTGGGGCATCGAGGAGTCGAAATACATGGTTTGGCTCCTTGTTCACCATCATGAGTCAAGACTCCTGCAGGGCCAATTCCAAGGGACGGAGTACAAGGCTTGGAACCGGTTAGCTCATGACCTCACCAGTGTTACAGGCATTCCTTGGACTGGTGAGCAGGTCCGTCACCACCATGCAAACCTGAAGAGACGGAAGCAGGACCTACTGAACCAATGGATACAGGAGGCCCGTGGGATGCAACATGCCCCACAACTGAGTAGGTAGCCATTGAATGCAGTATGTAAGAAATGATAATTGATTCTGTATAATGGATAGGTATGTCTCAATATCCCTTCATTTACTTCACAGCTGCAGATGACCGTGCTGCGAATCAGCAAGCCTATGCAGATAGGCTGCTAAGGCTGCGCCACCAGGCAGGTTAGTGATTATTCTGCATGCATTGTTATATAAAATAGGGGAGAGAGCATGAAAGAAAGTGCTGTAGTCCAATAATACAGCCATAAAATGCCCTGAATAAGTCCTCTGCATGTACTGTTATATGAAATAATTCAGAGAGCCAGAAAAAAGAGCTTAGTAACCCATTAAGAAAGGTAAAATATGTCCGGAATAATATCACTGCAGGTACTGTCATATAAAAAAAGTGAGCGAGCCTGAAAAAGAGTGTTCTAACCTATTAATAAAGGTATAATATGTCTTGAATATGTCTTCCATATGCACTGTAATATCAAATAAAGGAGTGAGCCTGTGGAAAAGTGTGTAATGTAATTAATAAAGGTATAAAACCTGGAGTGTGTCTGTGTCACTTACTTTGAAATGTTGTTGTTCCCTTGCATTATACAAATAGTACTGTTTTAATAAGTGCTGGCAACACACAGTTGGGCAGTCCCATTAAAGTGGGTGTTGGAAGTGCTAGTAGCTGTGAAGCATATATACAGTCCTCAACAGTCAGTTACTGGCTGGCATGCATAAGTAAATCTGGCACATGAGTAGCTTGTTAATTTGTTCCCCAGAAATGTGAGTGTGCTACAAGAAATGCAGGGTTCTGTACAAATTGAACTGAAAATGTCATGTGAACACATCCAGATATGTAGATAAAGAAATATAAATACAACAATAAATATGTAGCAGTAACATCTGCATCCTGGACAGTCAGTATGTCAGATATAGGTCACGTATATAATGAACTAGCCAAACCCATTACACAACCTAATGCATGTTGCCAAGTGTAATAATACATGTATTTGATATACACCTGCAGTCAATAGGAATATAGTGTAGACTAAAAGTACTTATAAGATGTTAATTGAGGTTTCTTTCTACATCCTACTGTATGTGCATAAACAATCAATTCCACAACTCAATGGGTATGTGTAATCTCAAAACATTTGTTGGGACATATGTTCTATTGTTCTATAAATATCTGCATTCACTTTGATACATGTGCCCTGTTCAAACATCATAATCATGGTGGCCTGTTGCCACCAATCATCCCTGCATGCTGTTGGAATGTCCACTGTTGTTCAATATATGCATGTGTTATGCTTGCTGTTCAACTGTTGGAACCTTGGTGTGTTGGGTTAATGGGAATATTACTGCATGCTGTTACAACTAATTTGGAATGCTGTTGTTTATGTTGCAATTAAACACACCTAATCATAGAACGTATGGGAAGGCCGGTCCCAGCAGACCCACCTGTCCCTCCTTAGCTGGCGAGTACACCTGGCACCAGCAGGTCCGTTGCCCAGCCCGGGCTCCCCTCCTCCATTGGTCCTGTGCCACCTTCGGGTGGAAGCACTGCAGGGGATGGGGCTAGTCCCCCCATGCAAGCGTGGGCAGAGAAGGGCCACCTGTCACCCTTCGAAGTGTCCGGTTTGTGGTGCATAGGGAGATCCAGCATTCAGTCGCTGATCCCCTATGTCAGCTCGAGGCGAGAGTGGCACATCTCATGGGTGAGCCTGCCTGTCCTATGCAGCCTCCAGCACAGCCACCCTCGGGGCTGTGAAGGTGCAGTGGTGACTGCCCATGGGTGGGGATCACAGTTCCACTGTTAACATCTGTGGGTTCATGGGCTTGCAATTTCCAAACATCCGTCCCCGTCAATTGTGTTCACCCACCCCATGTCTCATACACCGCCCCTGTATACGTCTTGTCTGTTTTGTCTGTTTACTTCCCCAACCTACCTCCCCAAATATATCTACTTCCTCAACCTCACTTTCCACTCTCACCTGAAAAAAAAAGGGCAATCTGTACCCACAAAAAAATTACACCCCATACATAGCTGCCCATTTTGCACACATGTCCGCTGGACATGTAAACTGATAATTATAATTGGCAGTACAGCATACTTTGTTGTCCTCACCCCTCTCCCAGGGGTGGAAGGTTTCAAATTTCACTCCAAATTTCTTGCATATGCACAGCTGTTGCTGGTAAAGAAATGGGCAGCTATGGACCTTTCCTACACCTGTCCTGCACATCCCGAGCTTGTTTTCCTACTGTCTTTCCCTCTTTGTGCCCCCCTTTTCATCACTTTCCTATCACCCCATTTTATTTTATTTCAAAGAAATTAGCACGGGGGGTTAGCGTTTAAGCAGTAGTAAGCATGTGTAAGCAAGTGTGCGCATGTGTGCACTTAGCTAAGTATTGCTAAGCATCGCACAAACCCATGCAAACCCACTTACAACTTCTTAAAAGTGCCTTAGTCACTCTATACCAGGGCCCTTGTTCTGCTCAGCAGCAAAATAAAATACCTCAGCCAGTTTTGAACACCAGACCATTGACACAATAGACTGCAAGAATTACCACTAAGCCACAGCAGATATACAATAATCTGGTGCTCAAATAAATATATCATGCATTTCAATGTCTGAATGTAAAGGATAAATAGGAAGGCCACAACGCAAAGCTTGTTTTGTGGATCTTTACCAGCAATTGTTGTGAAATGCATTACATGAGTGTGATATGAGAAGCAGCCATTCTAGCAAGAAATAAAGTTACAGAGGCACTTTACAACCCCCACACAGTATCATAGCAGGACAAACAGTGACAAATCTGATTAGGGCAGAGGCCATACTACCCAACTGTGACTACTTAACAGGGATGTCCCTGATTGTGAAACATATTGAAGCTGTCTCCCTCTGAATCCCTCTGAAAAGTACTGACAGTCAGAAAGGTGGGGTATTACACAATGAATACTGACAATAATAACAGTAGACACTGCTTGTACTTCATAAAAGGAGTATGTATCCATATGCACTGCTTCACACAAGTGTAGACTTTTACTGTCTCTATGATGTGTAAGGTGTACTTCACATTTAACTACCTATCCCTGACTCCATGCAAAGATGTATCTGAGTGTTTCATAGGCCTGGCAGAGGCACAAACACACAGGCATAGCAGCTATCCTGCTGTTACACACTCTACAAATTGCTGTGGTAGGACTTCCACAAGCATACCCTTATGTAGGAGTACAACACAGAAATACCAAATGATGTAGCCATGTACTGGTAGCAACTGACTGTAACAATGCCATTGTACTAGTGATGAAAACACCTGTGGGTTGCACAGACAAAGAATAACAGTGTAACATTTGACTGCCATCTAGATAGGTTTACAGTTGGGAACTATGCAGACAGACCACCTGCCTTGATAAACCAACAGGTACACACCAATTCTTTAAGTCCAGTAAGATAACATTCACACAATAATACATAATGCTCTCTGTATGTCAACACCCCCCCCCAACACTGTAAATAAACTTGTTTGTTTAGGGTCTACCAAGGATGTAGGTAGGCATACACAGGACTGGAATTGTTCAGTTGTCCTATGAACCCTGTGCTAATGTCAACAATAAAACCACAAACCCTGCAGAAGTGCGTACATTAATATTCACAGTATAACAGTTCACAAACAGTTCATGTGCCAAAAGAATACTTCTCAATAACTACGTTTGTATGGCAGTTAATTATATGAGTGGAAAAGAAACTACATAGCCACATAAATGTTGTGTAAGCATTTGTAGGGGTGAGTTAAACTCTACACTGATAGCTCTGTACTGCAAGTGGCAACAGTCAGGCCTGAGTACAACATGTACATCACTGTCTACACCTCTAGCTTCAGATATAAGAAGTATACCAACCTTCTGACTTACACAACAGTGTCCACAGCAAACAAGCATGGGCCCCACTTTGGAAATCTGAAAGGGCTACGCCTACATACCTTAGCAATTTATAGCATTGGGTTGCTTTGACAGTGAGTACTGCAATTACCACACAGCAGGCTGTATGCATTTACCAAATGCTGGGCACCAACTGGTGCAGAGGGCATGACATGCACATGCCCAGATAACTATAAAAGCAGATTGTACTTGCTATCCCCACATGCAATCATTACATTGCACGTGTCAGCAACTACTGACAAACTGTATTACTTAATAAAGAAACCTTACTTAAGTAAATATTATATTTACTTCTTTAAAAACTAAATATATTAATTAAGAAAAAAAACTTAATTAATAACCAATAATAACTAATAAGTAAAAAACTTTACTTAATAAAAAAAACCTTGAAAAGCATACACAGACGGACCTGACAGTGAGTAACAGGTATGTAACAGATTTGTAGTTACCGGCAAGTAGTAGATGATTATGAATAGTACTGTACATACTCAGAAACATGCATAAGTGGCAACAGTAGGTATGTACGCAGTGATGCCATGCATAACTATTGCCATGGACAAATTAGTGTGTAGCTGTGTGCAGTGGGACATAACTGTGACATATGTATCTCATCATTATATGTCGAACATTTGAACATGTTATCTATGGTCTATACAGTACTGCGTATAATGGCAGTTTGGGGGAGTAGTGCAAACACCTATATAAACTTGGATGTGACAGAGTAGGACATGCATGATAGTAACATAATTTGTAACTCAGCATTGGCAACTGCTGTACCAGGCTAGTATAGTAGTGTTATCATTTGCAGGTATATATACTGCCTGTACTATTACTGCATGCACACATGTGACAACCGTCCATGTTGTAACAAGGCCCAACAGGTCATCCATGAGGTGTACTGACTTACAACAGTGTGGACCCTGTGTGTGTATGGCACACACATATGGAGAGATATGTATGTGTCTGATAAATTAGCATCTGAACATGTGCATGGAGCAAGGGACATACTGCAACTGTTTGTGAAGAGTGGACAATTATATGTTGTTGCAGGTTGTTATGTGCATTTTTATATGTAGGTGGTAGTGTGTGTGGCAAACAAGACAGCATACTGTGCTGGCATATGACATGTGGTGTTTAAACACCATGGGTATGATTCCCCAGGTTTTAGTCTTCCAGATAAGGGGTCCTGCTAAAGGTACATGGACTGAAACTACCTTCCACGCATTCTGCACAAGACTGTGCAATATCATTACATAACTGCATCCCTCTCAACCTTTGCATAATTGGTATTCCCACCATTAAAGGCAGACTGTATATGTGTCCATATGTATATCTATATGTACACCAATGAATGTTCATATGTATGCCCAAGCTCAATGTTGTAAACGTATTGCCATCCCTCATGTTAAAAACCCTGTACCCATGAACTACCACATAGGTGGTAGTCTACTCAACACTGAAAGTGTGATGAGAGACTATGGGACAAAGGTGGACAGTAGTGTCCCTATTGATAATCACAGTGCCACACTAGTCATGTAAACTGAGTAAGGTTCACATGTCAACAGAAAAGATGTGTCATCCATGGAATAAGAGGTCAGTGTTACACTGTACTCATCAGTCATAACACCTATCATAGAGTACATTGGCCCTGTTGGTATGTACCTCAGAAGACATCCACAGCAACAGTAGATGCCAGACACATACCTCACAAAGAGTATTTCCGGACTCAAACAGATGCCCTATGCAGACTGTCCTACAAAATCACAGCTACACTGTGTCACATACTGCCTACCCAGAGGCAACATCTGCCTAACATACAAAGTTATGCCAAACCCACAGGTGTTGGACATGCTCCATATATACAGATTACACTTCATACAAGCTACACACTGTACTGATCTAAACCCTGTAATGTGAAAAAGCAGAACATGCTGGAGTGGTACATTATCATCTCAGACACATACCATACTCTGGAACTAACCACCTATCAATAGCAAATGAATTAGCAGTTGTCATGAATAATCATGATAAGTGGATGTGAGATAGGAAACACAACCCAGGAGTCACCACTGTGGCTCTGTATGACAGGGGCACATGAACCTACATTACATGGGTGTGGAAGGGCAGAGTACCATATGGCTATGCTTCCATAGGTCCTACGGATACTAGCCTTTTGGCTACCTAGGACCTGATACACACACGCATGTACTTGTTGCATTACTTGCTATGTGAGTTTGACTGGGTGTGATGATGAATGTGTAGGTGAATGTGTCAAAGTTGTATATATGTGTGATAGCCTAGTGTTAAACCATGTATATCATGGTATGTAGTGTTGTAACTCAAATCCCAGTAAAGGATGTGTATGCTATTGCTAGGCAGGAAAAGCAGTAAGGCATATGGTGTGACATAGTCCCATGGTGTTGACTGGAGTGTGCCATTGTAGGCTCAAGCAGTACATGTATGCTTATTGATTGGTAACACTAGTGAATACAAATCCTGTATGAACAGTAGCACTACCTGAAGCTGTAGGCCTAAACAGCACAGTATGTTTTACATCCACATTGCTTGGACACACTGTTTTATTTGTTACCTGTAGTCCTCACACATTGCAAACCTCAGGCATGAAGTTTTGTAGGTGCTGACACACAGTACTTTATGTTACACAGGTAAAACTGATCTGGGTTGCCATACCTATGTGTCCTGTAGGTATGTCTGACGTGTGTGTGGGTATGGCTGTAACATGGCCTAGGTGGTATGTGTGTCACAGGATATATGTGCATATCTAGCAACATGTGTAGTGTATTACAGCAGTATGCCACCTATAGTGATGAATGTGCACATTTGTTACTGAGGGGTTTGCTATCAACAAGTAGTGTGGTGTACTGATAGTACTTAAACTGTACTTAACATTCATTTCAATGGATGACAAATGTCTGCATGCATTAGCTTCATACACACCCCTTGTGGCTAGGTGGTGCATTGTGTCACATAGAGTGTGCCATGTACTGTTGTATAGTCTTACATACTGGTTCCACTTTGTTGCTGAGCATCCCAACCAGGCATTGTCAGGCAGTTGTGGGCTGAGCAGTCCTATGTAGTATGAAAGGTATGTATCTACTGACAGCCAGTAGGTTGCTATATATGGCATTTCATTGATGTCTGTACTTTAGCATAAGTGTGCCACGTGACATGCTCACAATGACTGTTTTATTGTCTTACAGGAATATGTCTCACAACAGGAAGCCTGCCTATTCCCCTGAGAAGGAGGAGGTCATCTATGATGCCCTGGTACAGCATTACAACTTGCTGTTCTCCAGATCTAGCCAGGACCAGCATGGATGCACTGCACTGTGGCAGGATGTTGTCTGTTGGGTGGATGATGTAGGCATGCATAACTGGACTTATGAGCAGGTACGCCATCACTGCAGTGATTTAATCAGACATGTCCGGCAGCATGCCTCCGATGTCCACAGACAACAGCTTGCCACAGGTGGTGGTGCATCAACATATCCCCCCCTCACCAGAGTGGAAGAGCTGCTCCTCAGCGTGTTGGCTCCTGGACAAGCAGTACAACAGACATGCATCATCATGGAGGCCGGAGTCACCCAGCACGTAAATACAGAGTGTGCAGGTAACATGGCATATCTGTAGACTACTGTTAGGATCAATTGTTACAACATGCATTTACCAGATGTGTACTGTGTATTCAGAAGATGTGGAGCCTGGTGTCATGCAATACTGATAATTTGGAACATAATTTGTATGCCTGTGACTGTCACCTCTTGTACTACGGTGGAATTGCAAACACACAGCAGCAATACCATAGTTGTTGACACTGACAAACTGTCTCATATCCTTGTAGGTCCCTCTGGTGTGAGAGCAAGACAGCACACCCATGCTGGTGAGTGTTCTACATTTAATATAGCATATAACATGTGCATGTCATAGGAGACCTGTAGGCCATATACACGTAAAACACCTACACATAATGCATGCTTTGCATGTTCTGTGGGACTATGCACATCCCAGTAACATGAGTATCTGCCTCAAACACATGCAATACACAGAGCATCCCAACCAATTGTGGTACACTGTAGTGGACATTGTATAGGCAGAGTCAATACACATGCACACAACATACACCACTTTGTCATATGCAGTTAGTGTTAATTTGATACACATGGTGTATGTAGACACCTGCTGTAAGGTCATACTCCAGTATCCCAAATGTCAACAACACAGCACACATACTATACCTGGGGGTAGAGGACTATCATGGGGCGGTGTGACATGCTTCAACACACAACACATTCATGTGAGGCAATCTCCCTATTGAACACCTTACATACCCATGTAACAACTGGCTGTGAAATGGTTAATGTAGCCAAAGTGGTGCAGGTCAGGTACAGCAAGATAGTTGCCAGTGTGACATACATTAGTGGCCTTGGTTGACCACAAGATGCTGCCTGATGATGGCTCATGGTACTGCACTACATCCAGTTACAGTAACTACAGTACTACACATAGCATTCATTGCTATACACCTAACAGTTGTGTGCATCCAGCCATGGTATGTATATCTATGAGTGATGGTGCACAGGACATTGTAAAGTGTTCCAGAATTGCACAGCAATGTTGTGTCCATGTACACGTTGTGTTCCAGGGTGAGGCCAATCATTGAACAACACACATGCATCAAAGACATGTATACTGTTATCAACAAGGACTCTCCACAATCGCACTGCATGCTGTTGAGCAACACACATCCTGTATGCTGACATGTGTGATAGGACTCTTTGGCTTGTGATACTGTACTGCACCATCAACCACTAATGGATATGTTCTGTATTGCTGTTGGTGTGTGTGTGTCTCAACTTGACTGAGTAGTGTATGTGTGCATGTGTGCATGTGTTCATGTGTTCATGTGTGCATGTGTGCATGTGTGCATGTGTTCATGTGTGCATGTGTGCATGTGTGCATATGTTCATGTGTTCATGTGTGCATGTGTGCATGTGTTCATGTGTTCATGTGTGCATGTGTACATGTGTGCATGTGTTCATGTGTGCATGTGCGCTAACATCCTGTACAGATTGTGAAGTGTGTTTCCTGTCTTCCTCTCACAGGTGCTGAGGTATTGGATGAGTGCAGCAGGGAAGCTGAGGTCACTGCCACAAATAGTGGGCATGATGACACATGTGTAGTGACACAGGCAGGTTTGTCAGGGTCTGTCGTTGGTCCGCCAATTGACAGTACACAGCTGTCCACCCCATCTATGCGCACATTCATACTGCCGATACATCCCTCAACACCAATGGCCTTAGCAGAGGAACAGCATACAGCAAGCACTGACCAGGATAGTGTGGTATCTATGGCACATTCAACCCCACACAGCAGCCATACCCAGACACCTGGAATGGTACCACATAGGCATATGTCCAGGGGTGCTTGTGGGAGCACTGCTGGTTGTAATGCCCCTGGCAGATGTGCCCCCACAGGTCTCACAACCTCAGCTATGTTCTGGTCTGTAATGCAGGCACTGGCATGTATGGAACAGTACACCAGACAGGGACTAAGGGCCCTGAGGGCTCACAACACCGCTATCAATGACAGTATCCGTGACCTTGCCTGTGCCATCCGTAATTACACCAAGGTCATTGATAGACATTGGGAGGAGACACTAGATGTCCTCCGCAATGTAATGTCCATATGCCAGGACAGTGCAGGATGGCTGAGACGTGGACATGGATGTATGTCAGCAACATCATCAGCTGGCACTCGTCGCAGATGACACACAAGTTCCAGCCGCTCCCTTAGTGGCAGTACCAGCCCCAGCAATGTTGGGGCTGGGCTGTCATTAGGCCATCCTAGATGACCATGTGCACGTGGCTCTGGTCAGTCCCAGCAGGGACATGGGTCCAGTCGACATCCCTCTGCCTCTGACAATAGTACCCAGTCTGGCTTGGTACCCGATACTGCCCATGGCACCCCTGGCAGGCACAGGTACTGTGTCCATGGCCATAGACAGTGAGCTGTACAGCCTGGCAAGTACAGTCCGTGGCTGTCCCACAATCACCCGTATGTGGCAGCCACAAGGTGGAACTGTGTGCATGCAGACACACACACACATAAAACAAACACCTAGGGCTAACACATACACACACACATTACACCAACATTGACCCATACCGTACTGTTGTCCCTCACACACACACACACACACACACACACACACACACACACACACACACACACACACACACACATGTCGATTGGATGGCTCATTCTCGGGCTCTGGCAAACCAATAACACACCCTGTGCATATGATGAAACTGTGCCATCTCCTGTCATCTGTGACAATGATGCAGGAACAGGCTTACATGGTGCTGATGCACAGGGTGACCTAATAGCAGTGTAGCAATGTTAGCATGTTGTCAACAGCAAGGTGTACTGCTATCCTTGTAGGTATATCTGAGCAGACATGATACATTAAAGCTATGATTATCAATGTAATATTGTTTACACCAGCGTTAATTCCAATACTGTATTGTCCACCCATGTGCCACTTGGCTGATGTGTGCGGTACTGGCAGCATGTGTTGGTGAGTGGATGGTACGTGTGTGATGTGTGCAGTACAGATTTGCAGGTGTACATTTGTGAACATGGTGGAGGTGCACCATCTGCATGTATGTGCATAGTGGACACATGGGAAGGGTGACATGCCCTGTATTACACAGTGTTAACACTTCATATTTCCTATTGGTGGCCAGTATGCATTTTACTACACATATGTTACGACTTGGGTACACATGTGTGTATGACATGGTTTGCCACTATGCTGTGGGTGATACTGTTTATATCGGTCATTGTTTTGCATACTGGTAGTATACATAACCTCAACAGCCTGACTTTACCCAATCGTTAGTTGATGTCTTGACAACTGACACACAGATGTAGGATACACAGTAGCATTTGAGTCCTTCCGGTACTATACTATACCTGTAACCAGTGTTATTGGCCGCCACCCATTCCTGGGACCACTCCTGTTTGGCATGTAGACATCCCAGGTACAAGCAAACATACTAGGGATATCTCCATCCAGATCTGGTAATGCATACAGTGGCCTACAATGCATTCTCCAGATGAGACACTTCTCCTCCACAAGGGTATCATACAGACAGATACCTGTTGACCAACACATACTGTAAAGCTATAAGCCAACTATAGCATAGTCATCCACATTTACAATACATAGTATTCTGACAGTACCACATTGTTACTAGCTCACAACATGTAGCAGTGGTACCAATGTGTACATACAGTCACATGTTATGTCATCTGTCCTTTGGTATTCACATTTCCAAAGGCATGCTGATGTCCCTCAGTCAATCACATACGCATGAAGGGGTCTGCATGCATATCCACGGAGGTGTTATACACCTGTAATGAATGGCCATTATTGACAGACTGTGTTGTGTTTGAACATGTCTGACATATACCCCAGGCATGAACCCTCACTCACACTATTCTATAGAAACTGTCATGGGTGTGTGTGACACAGATGACCTAGGCCACAGATCACTACAGTGGCTGGCCTTGACACATACATACATATGTGACCTAAGGTCTGAGAAGCAGCAGCACAGACTGTCAACGGTAACAGATGTATTTGTGTAGAAAGCAGGCTTCACACCTATGAACTCATTGAGGTCACATGTACATATATGTATTTGCCACACAGTTAACAATTGAGGTCACATGTACATATATGTATGGGCCACACAGATACCGGAAGTGTGCAGTGCACATACTGTTGTTTTACTGATATGTCATACAGTTGTAAAAGCAAAACCCATAACCCATTAACCAACAGTGCCTCACACACATACACACACAGAGTTAGCAATTGCAGGATTAAAACCCCTACCTATCTATGTTATGATACCAGAGAGATCCACCGTAACATGATGCGCTATATGCTTTACTGGAAGCTTTCATTTCCACTGCTGTATTTCTGGGATACTGACATCATCAGACATGCCAAAGAGGAGATTACCTCTTTGAATGTGTTTTCACAGACTCCAAAAAAGCACTCCTCTCAAAGGAAATCCCACACACAGCGATTGCAGGATTCAAACACCTACCTAACTATGTTATGATACTACAGAAATATGCATTAGCACGACGTACCATATGGTTTACTGGGTGTTTTTTTTTCTCCTGCCATATTTGTAGGATGCTGACATCATCAGACTTGCCAAAGAAGAATCTACCTCTATTCATATATTTTCCTAGTCTCCAAAAAGGGAACTCCTCTCACAAGAAATCACACACACAGCAATCACAGGATTCAAACCCCTACCTAACTATGTTATGAGGTACACATTAACATGACGCGCTATATGCTTTATTGGGTGTTTTTATTTCTCCTGCTATATTTCTAGGATGCTGACATCATCAGACTTGCCAAAGAAGAATTTACCTCTTTTCATGTGTGTACCTAGTCTCCAAAAACGGAACTCCGCTCACAGGAAATCACACACACAGAGCAATTGCAGGATTCAAACCCCTACCTAACTATGTTATGATACTACAAAGGTATGCATTAACACTACACGCTATATGTTTTCTTGGATGTTTTATTTTCTCCTGCTATATTTGTAGGACGCTGACATCATCAGCCAGGACATGCTAATGTGTGTGCACTTTGTTTTATGCAATCCCAGGAATTAACCATGTGGGTCAGCAGGTGTTAACAGCTTGAACAGGACTCCACAATTCTTAGCTTGTGTGATCTCTCTGTGGACAAATTTCCATTCCTTCATATGACAATACATATTTATGCACAGGTCGTTGAATTTGTGGATACAACATGTGTCTGTGATGTTGATAAAGGGCTACTCAGAGTCTATGTGGGACATGTGTAGCTCCCTTCAGTGATGTGTGTCCTGGGTGGCTGCCTTACAAACAGTCTAGCAGGTCTGGGAACCATGATCTGCCCATGATCATACCACAGTTGGTATAAACCAGTAAACCATAGTTTGTTGGCTTCCAATAGCTCTGTTTATGACTTCAATCATGATGGACTCAATGGCCTTGCAGATCAGACGTCATAGGCTTATAGGACTATAGTTCCCATGGTCTGTTGTGCAACAACACTTGTGGGGTGTGCCATATGTTGCTGTAACACATTCAACAGTTTCAGATCCTGTAGAGAGGGTGTGGCTCAACAGACTGTTCAGGTGCAGGGTCTGTTTGTTCTGTAGTTCACTTATGATACATATCGGGAAACAATGTCATCCAATTGATGCCATGTTTTCGGCTTTGGAAGGAGCTGTTTACCCATTCTACATGTGATATCTCCTGGTATGATGATAGGGACATTTGTCAGTGGGAGGTGGGTATGTATGTATGGGCCTGTCTGACAGGATGTCAGCATTGTCAGTCAGGTATGGATGGCCCTGACTCAGGACATATATGTGTGTGTACAGTGCTGTGTATGACATAGCTGAAGGAAGTGTCATGGTTCTGTCTGGACTCCTTCGCAGATAATCTTTCAAAAACACCAACATACCTGAGCACTAAACCCCTGTAATACTCTTTTACACACTTAACGCCCTACTGATCCCTTTTGATCAGTCAACAGAGAGTATGCCATCATAATATCCTGGCATGTCCAACGGTTGGTTTTGCGTGTACTCTCCAGTCCAGCTGGTGGATATGGGACTTTTGAGGCAATGTTACAACTGCCTTATGTACACAGACAACCCTCACTTCCTTCCAACAAAGTCAGATATATGTGGGAGATGCAACTATACTGACAAACGGGAGGCTGAGCTCTCTCGACCCATGACCGGCACAGTCTATCAGGTGGTGAGGGTAACCACACACACCACAACTCTGTCACACATAGACCTATAGCGACAGCAAACAAACTACATTACCACACAATTACATACTCGGAGGCTCTACATAATATCTGCCTAAGCAGCAGAGACCTCCTAAGCAGACACCCAGACAACTGCTACCCCACGACATTACCCACATATCACATGGTTCAAAAAGTCAGTGTGCCACACAGTCACTGCCCTTAGGGGTAAAAACACACCTAATACACTTGTAATAGATGACTCTATTGTCAGACAACTGACGTCACACTCACCAGGCTGAACAAGGAGAAGGTCACTTTGCGCTGTCTGTCGGGTGGCAGGTTCTGCCACATTAAACATGCACTTAGGTCAATCCAAAACAAGTACAAATATGGCTTCATCATTGTCCATGCTGGTGTGACTTACCTCAGACGTTCCTCCCTGGACTACATGACAATGGACATAGAGGAGCTCTGTGATCATGTAACCCAGGCCAGTCTGACCCTGACCTTGTGTCGCATCTTACCCTCACCAAGAATGATGGCACAGTATACAAACAAGCTGATCAATTGTAACAGTTGGCTAACATATTGATGTCATTCAAAGGGGATCCAGCGTCTGTCAGCCTGGGATGACATGCTCGACATGCCACGTAGCTTCGCTATGGACAGCTTGCACCTGTCACCCCTGGACTTTCAAATACTGGCTAAGGCTGTTGCCACCCTCACAGTGCCTTTTTTGGGCAAGGCTCAAATGACAAACCCACCTCCATGGACAATACAAGGTAATAGAAAGTATGGGTAATGCTGCTCGATACCAGATGTCTAGATCCCAGAATACACGCACTCAAGACTCTCCTCAGTATGGTGAATGTCGATATCTGTGCAGTAACAGAAACCTGGTTCAAGCTCCCAAATGCACACCAGTACTACCAGGTTATACTTCATACCATGCTTTTGGCCACAAGACTCAGACCGACCAACCACTTTAGGGGGAGTATCCGTATACATCACAGATACACACACCTCCAGGTTAGTAGCACTGCAGAAAGCATCAGAGACCATACATGTGCAACTAACACTGGCCAAAACTGCCTTTCAGTTTGCAGCCTGCTACATACCACCCTCCCAAACTCAGGAACCCCACTCAGCTTTCCTGGAAACAGTGCAGGATATGACGGTCTCTACAAACACCATTATATGGGGTGACTTCAACTACAGAAATATTGACTGGGAATACTACTCAAGCCACAACACCCTTGCCCAACGGTTGCTAGAATTACTAAACACAAATGCTATGTCACAACTGGTCACCACACCCACATGAGCGGAAAACATATTGGACCTGATCATCACCAACATGGGGACTCCATGTTCCACACCAGAGGTATGCCCTTCATTGGTAAGGTCAGACCATACATTTATCTCACTGGACATCCATATCCCGTCCCCATCCCCATCCTAGGTTCTCTCGGTGAAGTACTTACCAACAGCAAACCTCACACTTCTCTAAACCAAGGTGGTCTCCTTCAAAGACCCTGGGACAGAGGTAAGTGCAGCTCAGACTGCTGAATCCTTTACAAACACATTCTATTGACACTTACTGGAATGCATGGATCGTGCTATCCCAAATAAAAACAAGATTCACTCCTCCAAAGGCAGGGGACCTGTCTGGTGGACCACGGCCATAAATAAGCTATACAAAAAAAGGAGGGGGCTACTACATGATAGAGCACAATCCCAATAAGGGAAGTCATCTCTGATCAGTACTAGCAAGAAGCTACATTCACTCATGAATTCATCTAAGACCCACTTCGAAAGGTAAATTGCACCACACACTGAGAACAATCACAAGGTCTTCTTTAGTTATGTCATGAACCTGGGTGCCAACTCCCAGATATGCTGTGTGTTACTGCGAAATGACAATACATACACTGAACCCACAGACATTGCCATCATCCTGGCAAACAGGTTCAGTGCAAATGTCACCCCCCCATCCTCCCTAATGAGCAAATGTCCATCCCAACAGAGTATAGCCTCCCTGACATCACAGATGATCAGGTGAGTGCTGCCCTCTCCAAAGCAGACAACACAGCATCAATGGGACTGGACGGTGCCCTGGCCTGCATCTTACACAAGCTTCATGATGAACGTAACCCTCACATGAAGTCATTGTTCAATATCAGACTTACTACAGGATATGTATCCAAGGAATGGGGTACAGAAACAGTGGTCCCACTCCACAAAGGTGGTGCCACAACAGACCCTGGACACTATTGCCCTATAAGCCTATCTAGCCTGGTCTGCAAAGCTATGGAGCGTATCATCATGGTACTTATACACACAGACATCGGGAACCTGCAGGCACTGGATCCTATACAATTCAGCTTTGTTGTGGGCAGATCTAGCCTCTTGAACATGGTCGACTTCTTTAAACAGTTACCAGGTCCATAGACGTAGGGAAGGTAGTCCACTCAGCCTACCTGGACCTCGCATACACCTTCACAACAATACCCCACTCGGGCATCATACATAAGCTCACCAGCTTAGGTATTGGCACATATGTCACAAGATGGATTGCTAAGTGGATCAGGGATAGTACCCACATGGTATGTATTGCAGGTGCCATGTCTGACTCTACACCAGTTACACGTGGCATCCCACAAGGCTCAGTCCTGGGACCTGTCTTGTTCAGTGTATATTCCTCTGACGTACAGGCTAACAAAGGAGGAATAAGGCTGACTATGTTTGCAGATGACTGCAAACTGGGTGCCATATCTGACTCTCCAGCTGCCACAAGCATCCTCCAAAAGGGTCTCACAGAGATGGATAACTGGTGCCAGAGCCATGGCCTACAGCTAAATGCCATTAAATGTGTAGTCATCCCCTTTGGGAATCCCATAGTGCCCACACATTACCACATAGGTGTTAATACATTAAGTATGGTAGAAGTTCTAAGGGATATGGGGCCATGAGTAGTTTGGAATCTTGCCTTTGACAATCGCATTGCCATAGTGGTTAGACAGACATTCTATATAGCCCTCCCTATCCCAACAGGTTTCACATCTAGATCAAGTAAAGTCATTGTGCCCCTATACTCATGAGGCCCATGATTAGATACAATGCCCCATTTGGGATGTACCTTACCCGACACCTGCAGCAACTGTACTGGCCACAACTGTACCTCACCAAGTGGATCTAGGGACTCACACAGATGTCCTGTGCAGTTCGGCTAAAGTAACTCCATCTCTACTCAGTCACTTACCACCTACTCGGATGCGATCTGTGCCTGTTGTTTACAGCCATGTCCAACACAGAATTAATGGACATGCTCCACCTCAGGATATCCGGATCTCTTAGAGCTACACGCTCCAGGGACTTACACCTCAGCACAGATATTTATAGGACATACTGGAGGGACACATTTCTATCCCAGATGCTCCCCTCAGTCTGGAATGGGATCCCAGTCCCGCATAGGCTGAGCCCCCCATTGACCCCCTACAGGAGACATATTGAAGAATGGATGAGTGAACGTATGTTTACCCCTGGAATCTCTTCTGGGTCCCTGCTGGACAGAGGCACAATAAAGCAAATGTAAAGGGCCTATCTTGTGTGACCTACTATTCACAGGCACAGTCTAGTAATCTAACAGGCCTGCGAAAGCCAAACACACTCTGGCTAGGCTTATATATGCCCTAGGGCAGATAGGCTAGTATCAACCTATGCACCTATGGTAATGTTCGGGATGCACATTGTTTATTGATGATACTAATTGCAGTTTTTTTCTCTTCTTTGCTTTCACACTTTCTATGAAGAACCTAAGTATCTGCAGAACATATTTTATTATGACAGGGTTCCAATATATTATATATGTGTCTGTTGTCATATAACTGTGTGCACATGGCACATTGGTGAATACTGAGAGGTTCCTGTGTTAACACATGCAACTGCCGGATATGTGTGGCCCACTGCTATACTCAGACATGGCCTAAGTGTGTGAGCATGCCCAGTCTGTCCTTTCAGTGTTTTGTTGCCTGACATTTGTCTCATTTATTCGTGTGTGAGCATGCCCAGTCTGTCCTTTTAGTGTTTTGTTGCCTGACATTTGTCTCATTTGTTCGTGTGTGAGCATGCCCAGTCTGTCCTTTCAGTGTTTTGTTGTCTGACATTTGTCTCATTTATTCGTGTGTGAGCATGCCCAGTGTGACCTTTCAGTATGTTGCTGTCTGAAGTCCACTACATTTGTTGATGTGTGTGAACATGGCCAATATTAACAATTATAATATATGTGTGTTGAAAATCAGGTTCTATTCTTGCTGCTGGGCTCACCTTTGTGTCATAACTCAACAGGGATTATGCTGCGCCTGCAGGGTTTCCATGAGATACGTTGCATAGACTTATCAACATTTCTTCATACAGGCTGACCAGTGCAATACTGTCATGGTTTTGTGGTTCAGTAATATGACTGTAGTGCACAGTATCCTGGGTTCGAGGCCTGTCACTGCTTTATATTTTCATACTGAGCAGACCAGACTGCTTAAGGGCCAGTACAGCAAATATGAGCATGTTGGCTTTTGTTCAGCTATGCCCAACGTAGACCAGGCTTGTCCAACATTGCTCAACATTAACCAACATTACAGAACATTGCCCAATATTGCTCAACATTGACCACAGTTGTGCTAGTGTTAGTGTGTGCAATTGCTTTACATATACTAAACGGTGGTGAAAGCTGTTTAGCACTGCTTTATATTGCTTAACACATGGCAATCATGCCTCAGGTGGTGCTACAGGGATGCCTATGTCAGATGCACATACTGCACTCCCTATACATGTTTGGAAACAGGTAGTGTCAAGTTAGGCATCCCTTTTACTATTTGTGCGAGTCAGATAGAGGTATCATTTCCAGGGTTCCTACTGAGCCAGTGTATGTGCTATGCATTGCCTCTTTGCCAAGGCCAAAGCATACTGGGCACGCCTCCTTCTGCCTACTGGGGCAGGCTCAGGTTGTTCCTCCTCTGAGTCACACTCTGCCTTTGATGGCCTTGGCAATGGTGGGGGGCTGTTTGGCCCAGGCCTATGCTGCTCCTGCTGCAGCTGTTTTTGCAGGATCATATTATGTAGCATGGCACATACCATGACAGTTTGGGTACATGTAGTTGGTGAGTACTGCAAGGCTCCACCAGATGTGTCCAGGCACCGGAACCATGACTTGAGCAGGCCAAACACACGCTCGATTACATTTCGTGTTTGTGCATGTGCCTCATTATGGCATTCCTGTTCAGGAGTGTGTGCGTTTCTGATGGGTGTCATCAGCCATGGCTTCAGTGCATAGCCAGCATCCCCCACTAGGTGACCATGAGGGATGTCCCCATTGGCAAATGTCTGGTACAGCTGCGTCAGATGCGAGATATGGGAATCATGGTAGCTTCCAGGGCAGCCAGCACACACATTCAGTATTATGCCCTGGGCATCACACATGACCTGGCAGTTGATGGAGGGGAAGCCCTTGCGGTTGAAGTAGACCCTACCCTGCTCACCGGCTGGTGCTTTGATGCATATGTGCGTGCAGTCTATTGCACTCACTACCTCAGGGTATTCCGCTATTTGCTGGAAGAGACGCATACTGCTGGCCAATACCTCATGGGAATTGGGGAAATATACATGATCACCAACATGTGCTGACATGACATCAAGGAACTGGTGCAGTACCCTGGATGCTGATGCCTGTGATATCCCCATCATATCACCAGGTGGTCTCATATCACCTGTTGCTAATATTCTTAGGTCAACACATACCTTGGTTTCCACTGGGATGGGTTCCCCTCTGTTGGTTCTGTGTGTGAGGCATGGCCTGCACAGCTCAACAATTTGCTGCAAGAGGTCTCTGTCCACTCTATAGCGGTCCACAATCGCCAGCTCATGTAGCCCCTGGTAGGTTACCCTGGGTCTGTACACTCTTCTCCGTTTCCTCACTGTGGGTTGTCCAGCAGCATTCGCATTGTCACCACCCTCAGCATGTTGCATATGTCGCCTTATAACAGCAATGGCAGCCCCTAACATTTCTTTGTCTCAGTAAAGCTTTTTCAGTTTTCACTTCTATTAGCTTACTGCAGTGTTGCAGTGTCTCTTGAGAGAAACATAGTGGAATGTTGTTTGCAGAGTTTTAAGTGCTAGGCTGGGCTGGGCTAGTGTACTGCCTGTGTAATTGCCTGATTCTGATTGTTTTCACCTGCTAGCTCTGCTAGTACTCCCTGGTTAATGTCCTACTATTTGTTGTGCTTCCTTTTCCATTTCTGTTTCCTCAGGGGGGCAGCGCCGTGCACACAAGCGCAAACACGCGCACACCAGCTCACACGCATGCACACATGCATACATTGACTAAAACTTGCTTATTCTTGCTAAAAGGCGTGCACACTGGCACAAACGCGGTTACACAAATTTAAACAACCTTAGACATGCTTACTCCGGCTTAAATGCGCGCACACAGGCATACATGCATGCACACAGTCTTACTTGGATATACAGGCGTGCACCCGTGCGCAAACACGTTGCAAGTACTTATACAAGAAACTTTAGTGTTATCCACGGCATACACCTTCAATTTCTTGTCTTTACCTAGCCTACCTGTTGATACACCTCTTCCACTGATATGTAAATGACAGCTGACACATGCCACTCTGCTCCATTGAGCTTCACTTCTTTCATACATACCCCCTTCATGATGTCACCTATCTTCTAGTCTGCTACTCCCCTTATCCTACTCCTACACTCCACTGACTGTGCTCATTTGCTATGTAAACTTGCGATTCACTAGCCTAACCCTCATTTGCATAGGATTGCCTACTAATGCTTGGTTACATCTCTTAGACTGAGCTTCCCCCCTTAGCAACCTCTACTCGGTAGCCATGTTGTCTTCAGCCTGCCATTCCCATTGCATTGTAAATGAAGAATTACAATAAAATCCACATTTGTGGATTTTAATTATTAGTTTTCTGGATTTTAGAGCGCAGCGTGTTTGCGCAGCACTGCGCTACGCTTAAACATCGGCGATCGGGATAAAAAAAAACTTTAATTTTATTTTGCATCAGTGAACATTGCCAATGGCCGTATTTTTGGCCATTGGCATGCTTCCTCAACTGGATGCATCCTTTTTTTGGAGCTGTCACGGCTCCATTTTGCTACTTGCAGAACCGTACTCAGTTGTCAACTGAGTACATTTCTGCAAATAACACTACTCTTACTCGGACTGGTTCGGGTTTCCTGGATCGCAAAATTACCTCATTTGCATAGCTATCACCTGCAATTGAGGTAATTTGCATATCCAAGCCCTATCCATGTAGGACTCATTTTGGGAGCTCTGTTGTACGCCCCTACCGGCTGTTCCTGGATCGCTCGGCAGACATGTTGGCTGCATGGAGTCTTACTCTACTCTTAGACTCCGTGCAAGCCTTTGTGAATCTGGCCCACAGTATTAGCATGTTAAAGTATTATAGTTACCCAATAATGAGCTCCGTTGGTATAGTTCAGATGTTAAATATAAAGTTGATATAATAAGCACTTGAAAAACAAATAACTTTGCTGAAAGACTACCAAAACGTATTCCAAGGTACAGAAGAACTGAATGACTTCCAGTTAAAGTAGCATATAGAAAAGACAATAAAGTAAATATAATAACTACATCAGTAGATACCTTCTCATTTATATTAAAATATAGAACACAAATTAAATTGCTGGAGCAAATATGCATTACTGAAAAATTCAGAGGTTCTTGTCTATGAGTACCATCTTCAATATCCATTTGAAATGTATGCCTACATATACATGCAATGAAAAAATTCACAATGCAAAGAAACCATGAAAGAGAGAAGATGGGATGAGACAAAAACATGTACTAGTAACTTCCACAATAGATAATATCATTGATTTGAATTGTTAGATATATGAATTATGATTTTTTTATTAATATTTGTGAAATGTTATGAAAAGATGACATTTTTCGTAGGTTCATAGGTGTGTACTAGGCTAATGGCCCTTGAGCCTTTACAAGCCTAGTCCATAGAAGTGCCCTGGCATCATGCTACACATGTTGCATTTAGTTTAATAAGAAAGGAGAATAACATATACACATCTTGTACTGACAGTGCTGTTTGTTCCCACAGTTAATTATGTTATCAATATTTTCATCTTAATGCTAGTATTTCAGAAGTGATTGCCTTTATAGTTTGGGCAGGTAAATACAAATTGACATGAGTTCCTATCTCTGTACAGTGTGACAGTCAATAAGAGCACAGAATGCCAGATTTTTGCCTCATATTTCTGGTCTGCCCCCCCTAGAAAAATTGGTTTACTGATAAAATCAAGGACTGAGGACTAGTCACTAATAAACATGCACATGCACTTCAGAGACATATCCCTTTAAAAATGCATGCTAGTGCAAATCCTGTTATTCTAGCATTTTTCTATGTTTAAAAGAGCAATAAAAAAATAAAATCTATTTTTTATTTTAGGCCCTAGCATTATTTTAGGCTTTGCTCAGATTTCTTGTGCTAAGAGTTTGCGAGTTATGTTGCTGTCTCAGGGAGTTAATTGGCAGAATGATACATCAAATTATCATCTACAAGCTGACATGAATTAGCCTATCTATGCTGCGAAATGGTCTGCATAAATATACATTTCATGAGTCATGGTTGATTGCAAGTATAAAGATAATATTTTTAGAATGTATTTTTCATATTTTCTTTAATAATATAATAATGAACCTGTCAGCAAGAGAGCAAGTGTACAACCATTTGCAAAAAGGATATTAGTAAAAAGTATGACACAAAAAGAAAGGAGGCTAATATGCCCAAATCCTGAGCTACATCCCATTGTTTAGTCAAGCAGTTGTGAATATTAGCGATATTTGCATACTGGTACAAATATCTCAAGATCAGTCACACTGATATTAGGGAACAAGGCAACACATGCAAGTTACCTTAAATTATTATCTCTGGATTCAGGAACACCTAATGCACTGCACAGTCATGTCCACTGCAGGACTGCACATTGCATCAGTTTTAAGTGACGGACCTCTATACTGTTACAGTGGTATGAAGGTACTAGCCTGTAGCACAGTGTCCTCACTGGCAAAGCTGCATGCAAATGTTTTAATCAGGTGATGCAGCTTGTAGTAATTAGTCATGTGCTCTCTACCAGAAATATCACTGACACCTGAGTGGCGGGGCAGAGTACTTCAGAGAATAGCTCAACCATGCTATTTGGGGAGCAAATCAGAAAAAGTGGATGCTATCTTTTGACAGAGTACAACTATTCACATCTATTGATGGATTGGACTGGTAGTATTTCGAGAGTTAAATACTGCAACGCTATGTGTGTGTGTGTGTGTGTGTGTGTGTGTGTGTGTGTGTGTGTGTGTGTGTGTGTGTGTTTCTGTGCATGGTTGAAGGTGAATGGGCTGGTAGGAGGAACACTAAGGCTAAAGGGTGTGGGTTCTATTCCCACTACAGCTAACTGGATTATTTGTCAAATTGCTGACATTATAGTGCTGCACTCCTGAATGTGCCATCCTTCTGATGAAATGTTAAACTGAGGTCTCATCTTCTTGAGTTGGTGGTAGCTGAGGTGGATATAAGAAATTCCATGGCATATATAGAAAGAGTATGGGAAGTTTTGCAATTCTCCTATGCTCTGGTCAAATTTCCCCTAATAGCATAAATACCACTTTAGGTTTTCCCAGATACAGATTTGCTGTATCCAGGACTGTTTGTAAGCTTCTGAGCCTCCAAGCCTTTATGTGTTGGAGGGAAGCCTTCTAGCTTAATTTTGTTTCTTAGAACTAGCCAGTTTTCTAGTTTCAGCACTCAAATCTGTTTCTTTGAGCTCAGCAGTTGTTCAGAACTCATTGTAAGCACTAAATAAGCTACAAATTACTACAGCACTCAACTTTCCTCACTTGTCTAGAGGAAAACAGTTTTTAGTACTTAATAAATAAGCACCTATCCAGGCATGTCTAAGGGTCAGCTCCCTGTGTTTTCTCCTGTCTACCTGATGAATCTGGGCATCTTGGGGCAATGCAGCAATTGTCTCATGTACACAGATAACCCTCTCCTCCTACCACCCAACACTACAACCTGTGAGAGATGCACTTATATAGCCAAACTGGAAGCAAAGTTCTCTTCACCCAAGACTGGACTAGACAGTCAAGAGGAGAAGGTAGACACTTGCACCACACCACACTCATCACAAAGTCCCTTAAAACCTACACCATCAAAACACACACATAGAAAAACAAAACACACACCTACATTCACGGAGGCACTCAAAAAAAAAATCTACCCAAGCAACAGGGACCTCCAAAGCAGAAATGCAAGCAACCTCCACCCCCCAACACAACCCAAATGACACATAGCCCACAAACTCAGTGCGCCACTCAACCACAGCCCATAAGGCATAACAACGTACCCAACACTCTAGTCATAGGTGACTCTATAGTCAGGCACACTGATGATCCACGCACCAGGCCAAACAAGGGAAAGTTACTGTCAGCTGCCTGTCAGGTGGCAGGATCCGCCACATAATGCATGCACTCAGGTCACTCCACAACAAGTACAAATATGACTCTGTCATTGTCCATGTTGGTGTGAATGACCTGAGATGTACCTCCCTGGACTACATGAAAAGAGACATGGAGGAGTCCGATCTTGTAGCCCAGGCAGGTGTGACCCTAGCCCTGAGTAGCATCCTGCCATCATCCAGAATGATACCACAGTACAAGGACAAAATGATTGACTTCAACAATTGGCTAAGCTTCTGGTGTCATTCTAAGGGGATACAGTATCTGTCTGCCTGAGATGACATGATCGACAAACCACAATGCTTTGCCAGAGATGGCCTGCACCTGTCGCCCTTGGGATTCCGGATACTGGCTAAGGCTCTTACCACCCCTATAGTGCCTTTTTTAGGCAAGATTCAAATGACAAATTCACCACCGTAACAGGTACAAGCAAGCAAAATCTGTGGGTCATGCTACTTGATGCTAGAAGTCTAAACCTCAAAATGCACTCACTCGAGGCACTCCTTAAAATTGAGAACATTGACATCTGTGCAGTGACAGAGACCTGGTTCAAGGCACCAGAGAGCATGCCTTCATTACCAGGCTATAATTCATACCACACCTTTCGTCCACCTAACCTGGAATGAAGCAGTAAAGGTGGAGGTGTTTCCATATTCATTAAGGATATCCACAACTCCAGGCTAGTTGCTCAGCATAATGCATCCCGGATTATCCAAGTGCAACTAACTCTGGGCAAGACTGCAATCCAAATTGTAGCTTGCTACAGATTCCCCATCATGCCCCAGGATTCCCACTACTCATTTCTTGATACACTGTTAAATTTTAGGGTACAACCTAACACCCTAATAATGGGCGATTTCAGCTACCCCAGCATTAACTGGGAAAACTACTCATGTACTAATTCTTGTGCTCAACATTTTCTGGAATTCATAAATTCCAATGCCTTGGATCAACTTATCCACACTCCCACCAGGGGCAGCAATATCCTAGACCTGGTCATTACCAACATGGGCAACTGGTGTTCCACACCAGAGGTCAATTTCTCATTGGTCAGATCCGACCACAAGCAAATCACCATAGACATCCACATTCCACCCCCACCCCCCCATTAGGGAAACCACCGTAAACAATTTCTCCAAAGCCAACTTCACGCTTCTTAAGACAGAAGTGGCAAACTTCAAGACACCCATGCTGACAGACAATAGAGGTATGACTGCTGAATCCTATACAACTACACTTTATAAGCACTTACACGGATGTATGGATCGTGCAATCCCTAACAGAACCAAGATGCTATCCTCCAAAAAAAGGAAGCCAATCTGGTGGTCACTTGCTATAAACAAACCCTACAACAGAAGAAAGAATCTGTTGCAAAAAAGAGTAAAATTCTATGATTGGAGGAACTCCGTGGTCAGCCTCAGTAAGAAGCTGAGATCCCTCATAAAATCCTCCAAAGCTAGTTATGAAAACAAAATCGCCACCGATTCTAAAGACAACCACAAAGCATTCTGTAGCTATGTCAAGAATCTCAATGGCAACACTCAGATCTGCTCTGAGTTACAGCACAATGGCACTAAATATACAAAACAAACTGATATTGTCAACATCCTGGCAGATAGGTTCAGTGCTAACTTTATCCCTCTCTCATCCCCTAAAGGGCCCATCTCTATATTGGAAGAATGCAAAGTTCCTGTAATCATGGCTGCACAGGTAAAAAACACACTCTCTAAAGCCAAGAACACAGCATCCATGGGACCTGACAACATCCCAGGCTGTGTTCTAGATGAACTACAGAATGAACTCGCACCCCACCTAAGTACCATGTTTATTCATAGCCTCACCTCAGGCTTTGTTCCCACTGAATGCCGCACAGCAACGGTTATCCCACATTGCAGAGGGGGAGCCACCACGGACCCCCGGGAACTACCGCCCCATTAGCCTGATGAGCCTGGTCTGCAAGGCTATGGAACGTATCACCATGGAACTTATAAACAATGACATTGGTAATCTCCAAACACTGGACCCTACTCATTTCCAGTTTGTAAAAGGCAGATCATGTCTCCTAAACCTGATAGACTTCTTTGAAGCGGTCCCATAAATGAGGGTAAGGTGGTTCACACAGCCTATCTAGATCTTGCCAAGGCTTTTGACACCATCCCCCACTCTGGAATTATAGATAAACTCACTAAACTAGGTATAAATCCCTACGTCACAAGATGGGTTGCCAACTGGCTCACTGACAGAACCCACAGTGTGAAAGTAGCAGACTCTAAATCCAACTTCAGGCCAGTGACAAGTGGAGTACCACAGGGTTCAGTCCTAGGTCCTCTCCTGTTTGGTATCTACTTCTCTTAAGTACAGACTAACACAGAAGGTCTTTGGCTAACAAAGTTCGCAGATGACTGCAAACTATGAGCCATAATCAAAACTCCTAATGATGTGGACATCCTACAAAAGGGCATCACTGAGACAGATGCCTGGTGTCAAAGCCATGGCCTCAAGCTCAATGCCAAAAAGTGCACTGTCATTCCTTTTTGTAAAGACTCTGTACCCATGAAGTACCCCATAGGCGGTAGTCTACTTAACACTGAAAGTGTGATAAGAGACCTTGGGACAGAGGTGGACAGTAGTCTCTCCTTTGATAATCACATAGCCACAGTAGTCAGGAAATCCTTCTACGTGGCACACCTCATCACAAAAGTTTCTCATCCAGGAAAAAAGAGGTCATTGTTCCTCTTTACTCATCACTCATTGGATCCATTATAGAGTACAATGCCCCTTTTGGTATGTACCTCACAAGACATCTACAACAACTGGAAAGACCACAGAAATACCTCACAAACAGGATACTGGCCTCAAACAGATGCCCTACCCAGACTGTCTCAAAAAACTCCAGCTTTACTCTGTCACGTATCGCCTACTCAGAGGCTATCTCTGTCTAACATACAAAGCTATATCAAACCCAGAGCTGTTGGATATGCTCCACTTAAAGAAATACCAATCCCTCTCCCAGCTACATGCTCTAGGGACCTAAATCTTGTCACCACAATAAACAGAACATTCTGGAGGGATAGATTCCTGTCCCAGAGACTTCCCATACTCTGAAACAAACTACCTATCTATATCAAACAAGGCTCCTCATTAGCACTCTTCAAGAAAAATCTTGATGATTGGATGGGAGATAGGAAATTCACCCTGGGGATCACTTCTGTGGCTCTGCTTGACAGGGGCACAGGAAAATAATTTTCTTGGGTGGCAAAAGCCAGGGTACCATTTGGCTAGGCTTATATAGGCCCTAGGACCAATAGCCTAGTACCTACCTATGAACCTATGAATAGACGCCACCTGCCTAGTGGGACTATCCTGATCAACAACAACTAAGCAAATAAATTAGGTCTTATAGGTCACTGTTTGATTCTGAGACATGATAATGAGATAAACTTCTCATTGCAGCTTCATCATGCTTTGAATCACAGATTGCTGCCATCATGTTATTGGTCTCAGAGTCTGCATCTTGTCCTATGTGCATACAGTGTAATGTATATTTCCACGAGCTATTGTAAAATGTGAAAAGCTCTGAAAACCATGCAGGACTTTGTCATATTTGCTTTAATAATGCATTACTGGACTATGGTACTAAGAATACACAAAAAAGGGAAGGGTATATGCACATATCCTGCAGTGCACAGTATTATTTGTTGACTCAGTTGTGAATATTATCAATGTTTGTATACTGATAACAGTATAATCATTACCTAGTAAGAGCCTGTGAACCTATGTATCTTAATAATGGTAGCCATAACATTAGGGATCAAGCTGTCATCTGCATTCTGACATGAGTAAACACAAATGTGCAGTGAAACAGAGAAACAATCAGAATGACATGTATTTTCCCAGAGTTAGAGGTATAAGTATATAAAGCTAAACAGGTCATATAACACATATAACACAGTATATAACACATTTCCTTATAGCCATTATTAATTAAGTAATATACTTAGACACAGTGCTTCAGGTGTTGGATCCTTCAAGCAGAGGATGCTAGTAAAAAAGGAAATTTAAATGGAAGTTCATAAATATGAATGTATTCAGAGATATGCATTTGTTTGTTCAAAAAGCTGTGAATATGAACTATTTATAGCTGCATCAACTTGACTTTCTGTGACTTGTTCAAAGCATGTGAAGATATTGAGCCATCCTCGGGCAGGATGAGATCTCTGCTGAAGAAGAATTTTTTGTACGCCCTAAATTCCAACCACCTTGTATGCACCCATGGCATCCCCGGATGGAGTAGGACATGCTGACATATTGTCTCTGCAGTGACAACCACTGCCTTAGCTTCCTTAAGGACAGCATCCCCACTATTTCTCCAGCTTCTGCTGGAGACCAACCACAAGTTGGCTTGAGTAGCTACCATCCCCGCAGGACAGGTATACCCATACTTCCCTTGTCAGTGGCTCAGAAGCCCAGGCCACTAATTAAACATGGGTTACCTAGGCCACAGTCAGGGCTTTACACTTCTATGCTACAATACTGGCTTACCAGTATCATTTGTGTGAGACATACTGTATGCACAAATTATATCATCAGGCAGTCATCTTTCAATGAAACATAGTTTCCGCTGATATGTGGAATGTAACATGCATAGCTGTTTTACATTCTGAGAATTATTTATTTTTTATTTATTTTATTTTATATTTGTTGACTGGGATAGTCCGACTGGATGCATGTCCATTTTCAGCGGAGGCCCGGGGAGAAAAGCTCCAATTATTGCAAAAATTATTAAACTATGTAAGCATATTTTCAAAATTTTTACAAATGTTTTCAAACAGTATTAAATCATACAGCAATAAGTTCTCCTGCAAGGCTACATTGATATATAATCATTTGTTTGGATATATTCATTATATGTTTTAAAAAATCAATGCAAAAGTTTCAATAATTATAATGATGTATAATTTCTGGGTCACCTCTTTGAATTTTAATCACTGTGTAGAATGATGTCTCATGAACAAATTTGCTTTTTTACACTTTTTGTAATTCATACCATTACTGATATGCAATTTGTTCAAAGTATTTTGAACATGTTTTCTGAAAATATTTTTTCAATGTGCAACAAGTGTATCTTCATCAAGGATGTTATAGGGCAAGGGCATTCGTTAGTCACTGCTGCTTGGGGCAAAGAGGTAGTCTACAGGCAGGGCTAGCATCTATTTAGTAAAAGTCATGCATGCAGTGTGGATCCTTGTAATCATGCAGGATGCAATGTTATTCCTCCTGCACACTATTCTTATTAGCATGAAAAGAAAGAGTTGGGAGTAAGGAAGCAAAGGAGAGGGGAATAAACATCAGTCATTTTCAGATATCCAATCCTTCCACATATCTATGACCAAGGGATTACACCAAAGAAAATGTGATCAGCCTTGTTGCAAAACATTTCTTTAATGGGCTCTGCAGACAGTGTAACTACAGACAGAACACTACTTAATGCTTCATTTGAATTCTTATAGATCCACTTTTGAATATTTATATTGGTCAGGGTATCCACGTTAGAAACTTTTGTCTCGTCTTTTTGATCATCCACTAACACCAGAGCTAAAAAGCAGTTAACACTGCCAGTTCATGGAGGAAACATTTACACTCTCATCAGTAAGTTTTTCTTAGGAGTGCAGCTTTGTTAGGTTTCTTATCTTGAGGTACTTAGACCACATTAGATGGAACTGAGCACAGTTTGCATTTTTTTCTTGCATATCCACTTGTTCCAACTGCATTGACATCTCTACTTGAGAAAGAGGGTTTAGCTTAAATTAAGTTTGACAAGCATATCTCAACTTTCACCAGCTCTTAAAGGTTTGTTGCTTATTCATATGATGAGGAGTAAGCTTACTGGGAAGCCTTAATGTAGAAAATATGCTGTGATCATGTAACTGCATACGAAAGGTACAGATGGGTTAGGTCTTTGGTATAACATAGCATAGTAATTGTGGACTGTGACAAAAGGAGGTATGGCCAGCACAGCTAGCTGGAATTTTGTAAATAAGTATATGTCATTTGTGAATATCAAACTAATTTATATAAGATGCTTATGTTACAAATGTATTCGACATGTATGTCATGTGTATTTCAAACTGCTCTGTATAAATGTTTGCGTTGAAAAGGCATTTAAGTGTTGTGTTTAAGATGTAACCACAGTGTGCCCTACTGGATGAGAACAGAAATGTACATGCACTATTGTAACTGTTTAAATGTTTATACCTTAACAGTGGAAACTGGAATACAGAGGGTTAACCTCAGTCTAGTAAACCTTAGAAAAATATCTGAAATTAAATCACATTATAGGCTACACCATAAAGCGGCTATCTCTCAAGTTTTCAATGTAACTAGAGACACAAAGTCTGTACTAGGAAGCTTTCTGTATTGTTTTTGGAGTGAACTAGTTGCTACTTTAGAAGCATGAAAAAATATAATTGTTTATGACTTCAAGAATCTGCCAAAGATCTGAACAAAAACACTTGTCTATGTATTTTTACAGGTAGATGCTAAATACTGACAGCTGACAGCAATGGAGGTTTTGGCCTGGGAACTAGATGTCAGATGACCAGAAATGATGTAATTCTGCAAGCTATCCCAGCAGTAATATTTTAGATATTATTTTGAGAAGTCTCTTAGTGAAACAGAGCATTCTGCATTCTGTCTTAGACCTGACAACAACAAGAATCACATAATCTGCCTTGCTCTAATAGTAAGTTACTATGGAATAGTAGAATTCTCTTAGATGCAATCAGGAACATAGTGAAGCTCAGTTTAGATTTTGCTTTTCTTTATTTGTGTGAGCCTGTACTGCAATGTTATTTTAAATATTTCCTGTGGTTTTGAACTCTGATGTCACTGTGAATATACACTTAGTTTTGTCTTGTTCTTTTATTATTTATTATTAAATATATTTAGACCTTTTGTTGTGGCTGATCTGTCTAGGGATATTCAAGTTTTGAGAGTACTTGCATATTTATTTTGTGACACTATGTGGGCCACTTGTAACAGCCTTGCTCTTGGTCAAACTACCATTTATGTTAATATTAATATCACTAAGTATATTGGGTACCCTTGGAAGAGCATAAATCTATTAATATGGTGAGCTGTCTCACATTTGAAGAATATTGTATAAGTAGACCATTTTGTTAGTTTTTTTTGCAACAAAAATTGCCAGGATTCATTCCTTTCATGATTAGGAGAGTTTAAAGTGAATACATTATTTCATCAATTGCAGTTTTCCAGACTGTTAGTCTTTGTTTTGAGGGTCTTCGTATTCCACTCTACATTCATGAGCCTGGAAGCTAACATGTAACTTGGGTTTGAGTGATTTGCAGATTGCTTTTGTAGTCGTGCAGCTGTTTGCTGAAGCTCATTGATGCATTGCTGCTAATTTTGCTGAGCAGCTCAAATCATTTGGTTTCAGTCATTGCGGATTAAAGTGGCAGACATCCAGTCCTAGACATCCCTATCGGTTTAGTCAGTGCGTTTAACACTATACTCATTTTTTAACTCTTTATGCAGAAACCATTAAGATACTCCTTAAGGTCTACAAGTATCATCACTCTTTGGCACCACACCAGGAAAAGAAATAAAAGTGAATGTTATAAAGACATCTCTAAATCATCATTTGGCATATTTTTTGAAGATATTCAGCATGGGCTTTACAGGAACAAAGCTAACAGCATTTTTGCATAAAATATAATTTGTGCGTTACTCTAAAACATTATTTTTGTTAGGATTAAAACATTTCTATCTTTTGCACTTATTGGATGGGTTCATTAAAGTATTATATGGAAAAAAATGAGGCTTAAGAAATATAATACAAGGACATGAAATAGGTACAATTAATATAATATTACTTACAGTTTTAGTATTTTGCAATATTTGGAATGGATACTCAATGCTAAAGGTTTATTCCATGAAACTGTTCATATCCTGACCAAAATAAACATCCTGCATTTAGTCCAAAGGGAATAATATGACCTATGAATAGTATTCTATGGGTCTGCCATTGGAGAACATGTCCTAGTAGCTGCTCACAATGCACTTGCTCAAAAAAGCAGGTGCTCAAACTCCCATTAATCTAGTCTTCCATTTCCACAGAGCTCCCCCAACACCCACCTGTAAAAAATTGTGTAGTCCTACCAGAATCGTAACTCTAATCTTAAAGTGTCCATCCAGTGTGTATTCTAAGACCCCAGGTCTCCTCTCTCCTTCCCTGATGTTAAACTCCATGAGTGTTCCTTAAGCCTAAAACTCCAATCACCCTCCATAAATGTAAATTTACCAATTGCTGCCTATCCCTAATATTTTCCTCCTGCTCCCTACATCTAAATCCCACACCCACTTCCTCCCCATGGCTACTACAGCTATTTCACTTAAACTTGAATAATAGAAAATACAAAAATCCCCAAGGGTCCATCTTAGGTCCCCTTCTGTTTAATATCTTCACCAATGACCTCCACACGTCTTGTAAAAAATCCTCCCTCATCCAATACACCGATGATTTCTACTCTCATCTCCATCTCTGATAACATCTCAAACTACACACACTCACTCAACACACCTTTACGTTTACCGAACAGTGGTTAACTAACAACCTTCTCATCCTCAACCCAAAAAAGACCAAACTATTATTATTTCTTCCCCGGTCTCTCACTCACCACAAATCATCCTTTTCTATCACTTCCACTAACAACACAATTATCAAACCTGAGAGTCCAACAAAACTCCTAGTCATCATCGATGATGAACTCACATTTAATATTTACCTTCTCCAATACATAAAAAAAACAAACCAGAAACTAGGTTTACTATATCAAAACAAAAGATTTCTAACTCCAAATGCTAGACTTTCCCTTTCTCAAGCTCTGCTCCTCCCCTCCCTTCTTTATGCTGCCCCTGTGCTCACCAACATTCAAACTACAACCTTAACTAAACTCTAACAAACTTACCATAAAATTACTAGATTCATCACCAACTCTCCTTACAATACACATCACTGTCTAGCCCTTACATCCCTCCACTGGCTTGAATTCGCCCATTTACTGTTACTATTACAGCTTCAAATGCTACACTTCATACTCTATAAACCCTCATCCTGCCCTGCTCTCTCCTCCTTCATCTGTATCTACACACCTTCTCGCACTTTCTGTACCTCCAATCAGCAACTACTACAAACCTACCAACCTAAAAAAGTGGTAGATAAACTCTTATGCAAATATTCCATCATCCAAACTTGGAATAATCTTCCTAGAGATATATGTTCTACCATTTGCCCATCCCACTTTAAAGAAAAACTCAAACTTCATCTGCTTAACTTCAAACTCTGTCCTTGTCAAGCCCCAACTTAACCCTCTCTCCCATCTTTGTGTACCTTCTCAGTAACCCTCCTCTCAACATTAATATTTCCTCCATTTCTGGATACTTACTCTACTTTATACACTTATCTGATGGATCAAACCCTTTGTAAATATGTAATTTAATCACTACTCTGTAAACTTAGGAAATATATGACTACAAATGTTTGCATTTTTCTTTCTTTTTTTTTGCGTTTTGTATTTCAAATCTTTTTGTATAATTCAATTTCTTATCTAATGTTAATATAAGCTGCTTTCATCTATTGTTTTTCTGTAAATGCCTATTCTTTTGGAGCTTTTCTCCTCGGGTCTCCACTGAAAACGGGCCACAAGCCCAGCTGGACCAACCCGGTTAACAAATGTCAATTAATAAATAAATAAATAAATAAATAAATAACTAAATAAATAAATAAATATGTTTGAGTAAGGAACAGAAGCTGCTTGCTCAAACTCAAATTCAAATTTTAGCATGAGTAGCATCATGAGCGGACAAGGTGATCCGCTGTGGTGACCCTTAACTGGGAAAAGCCAAAAGAGAGAGAGAGCAGCCTTGCTGAGCTACAAGACGCTGAAGTCCCTGGCTTTGAGACAGTGGCTTTCAGGAGACTGGCATTCAAGTGATTGTAATAGGCACATATTTTACAAATGGTGCAGATATTACTTAGAGTTAGAATCTTTAAATATGTTGACCTTATGGGATCAGATCTTAACACTTATCTAAATTGTGAGGAGCTTTTGCTTTTTTAGTATCAAACTATTTTAATACATTTTGATTTCCTGAGTTTTGGTATCTTTGTTATTATACTATATATATAGGTTCATAGATTCATAGGTACATACTAGGCTATCTGCCCTGGGGCATTTATAAGCCTAGCCAGAGTGTAATTGGCTTTCGCCACCCTTTGATTTTGAGTTTACTGTGCCCTTTTTAAGGTTAGTTTACTGTGCCTCTGTCTAGTAGTGACACAGAAGTAATCCCTGGGGTAAACCTACGATCCCCCATCCACTCATCAAGATTCCTCTTGAAGAGAGTCAGTGAGGGGCTCTGCCTGACATGGACTGGGATTCTATTCCAGAGTGAAGGGAGCCTCTGGGTTATGAATCTGTCCCTCCAGCATGTCCTATTTATTTCTCTGCTGAGGTTCAAGTCCCTCGAGCACGTGGCTCTAAGGGATTTGGATTTTTTGAGGTGGAGCATGTCCATTAATTCTGGGTTGGACATAGCTTTATATGTTAGGCATAGATCGCCTCTAAGTAGGCGGTATGCAACTGAGTAGAGCTGGAGTTTCTTTAACCGAGCAGCATATGGCATCTGTTTGAGACCTTTGATCCTCTTTGTGAGGTACTTTTGGGGTCTTTCTAGTTGCTGCAGGTGTCGGGTTAGGCACATCCCAAATGGGGCATTGTATTCTATTATGGGCCTGATGAGGGATGAATAAAGGGGCACGATATCCTCCCTTGATCTAGACGTGAATCCTTTCATGATAAGGTGGGCTGTATAGAAGGTCTTTCTAACCACTTTGGCAATGTGGTTGTCGAAGGAGAGATTACTATCAACTTGGGTTCCCAGGTCCCTAATTACTTCCTCCATACTTAATGGGTTACCACCTATGTGGTAATTTGTGGGCACTTTGTTTTTGCCAAAGGGTATGACTATACACTTTTTGGCATTTAGCTTTAGGCCATGGCTCTGGCACCAGTTATCCGTCTCTGTGAGACCTTTTTGAAGAATGCTCGTGTCAGCTGGAGAGTCAATTATGGCGCCCAGTTTGAGTCATCTGCGAACTTGGTCAGCCACAGTCCTCCTGTGTTAGCCTGTACCTCGGAGAAATATATCCCGAACAAGAGAAGTCCCAGGACTGAGCCTTATGGGACACCACTTGTAACTGGTTTCGAGTCTGATATGGCTCCAGCAATTCTGACTCTGTGGGTTCTGTCTTTGAGCCAGTTTGCAACCCATCTTGTGACATAGGGGTTTATATTTAAGCTGGATAGCTTATCTATGATGCCTGAGTGGGGTATTATGTCAAATGCTTTTGCGAGGTCCAGGTAGGCTGTGTGGACTACCTTCCCTACATCTATGGCCTTGGTGACTGTTTCAAAGAAGTCGACCAGGTTCAAGAGGCAGGATCTGCCCTTGACAAAGCCGAATTGGATAGGATCTAGTGTCTGTAGGTCCCCAATGTCTTTGCTTTCAGGAAGTTTTAGCAATAATGTATACTTTTTAGTTTAACTTTTAGTTTAGTTTAGTTTAGTTTAACATATCCTGGAGTCACACAGCTTGAAGTAGGGCAGCACTGTGTCGAATATGACACTGGCATATGGGGAAGGGGTATTTAGCAAGTAAACATGCTAATTGTCTGTTACAACAGAGCTACCCTAGTAAACCACTCCCATGCTTTTAAATAGGTTTTAAACAGGTAGATTGATGGAAAGGTGAATTTCTACACTTTATTCTGCTTTTTCAACTACTATTTGGATCACGTTTGTTTGTTTCTAATAAAGAAATTCTACTTGAACTAGCTTGCGCTTCCCTACTTTCATTAGTGAATTAACACTTTGAAAAGTTTTTGAAGAAAGTATTTCTACCACCTGTTATTAGGTGGGATATTCATAGTATGTTTTTTATTAGGTACCTGAACTCTAAGGAACTCTAGGGAATCTTAGATCTTCCACACAGAGAAATTACCTCATTATTCGTTGTTGGACCCAGTATATAGACAAACTGGGTTTGTGAGACTTTGAGTGACACTAAGGAGACTGTTTGTTTCTGTTATTATCCTACATCCCATCCTGACATACAGAATTTTTTATGCCCATTTGACATGTTTTAGTAGTCACCTCACTAGCTAAATATTCAGATGAATATTAACATGTTTACTGTAACAAGTTATAATATTATTTTAAAAATATATATGAGAATTCAACATAGATTTTACCAAATGCACCAAATTAAGTGCTGACACTCATCTGAAATATGCTGCATAAATACAGACTAAAATAAGATAATGCACAACACCAGTAGATACAAACTAAGATATTTAATGACATTTGTATATCTGTATGAGATGGATGAATGAAAATAATGCAGTAAGGGTCCTACACATTTGAATAGTCTTTCTTTCTTATTATTTATTTATTTCACATTTGTTAACCGGGTTAGTCCAACTGAGTTTGCAAAAAAACTTACTTTCAGTGGAGATCCAAGGGGAAAAGCCCCAGCAAACATAAGCAAAGATAAACATACAGGACAAAAACTATTAAAAATAACAACGCAAATATGCAATTAATTATAGAGAAAAACAAAAGAAAAAATGATGAACATTAAGGGTTGCACTGATAGCAGTGGTCTAAATTTACTACATAATCATTGTTCAGAAGAAGGAAAATGTACAGACATTGATAGGAAGTGGGGGGGAAAGATAAATAGTGTGAAGAATGGGAGGGGGGAGAGAAAGGAGGGGGTATAGTAGTAGAGCTGAGGGTTAAGGAGGTTATTTTAAGCAGAAGTTACTAACAGAGAAGTAAAGTTAGGAGATGCAAACAGGTTATACAGTAGGACAGACTAAGACTATGTGTGATCAAGGCAATGGCATAATTTCAAGTTTAGTAGGTGGGATTTAAGCTCCTTTTTAAAAGAGGGAAAGGAAAGGTTGGATCTAATATGGAGAAGGTGTTTGTTCCAATTTAGTGAGACAGAGTGTTTGTAAAGTAGTTTGCCAATATTCCTTTTGGGTTTATAAACTGAGAGAAGATGCTGATCAGCACTCCGGAGAGGCCGGGGGGGGGGGGGGTAAGAGTAACATGGAGACGAGAGCAGGGCAGGCAGAGGGATTGTTGAGTATGCTAAAGGTAGTGTGGAGTTGCAATTGTAGGAGAAGGTGCAGAAATTCCATACACTGAAGTTCGTTTAGTGAGAAGCAATGATGCAAAGAGAGTGGTTGGTTTTAAATAAATCTAGCAATTTTGTTGTATGTTTGTTCCAGTTTTTGCATTGAGGTAGTTTGGATATTGGTAAGGATGGGGGAAGCGTATAGAAGACTAGGTAAGAGAAATGCCTGTGCAAGAGTGCGTTTAGTGACAGTAGTAAGGAATTTTTTGTTCCTATAAAGTAGTCCAAGTTTTTTCTTTTTTTTTGATGACCTGTTGTATGTGCAAGTCAAATTTTAGTCGGTCATCAATTATTACCCCAAGGAGTTTGATGTGTGAGGCAGGGGAGATAGTGGTGCCATCCAGGGAGGAAAAAGAAAAGTTGGATTTAAGGCGAGAGAGTGTCTGAGGTAGGAAGAGAAGGAGTTGAGTTTTCTTCAGGTTAAGGGTTAGTTGATTATTTCTGAGCTATTTTTCAACAGAGATAAAAGAATTTTCTGTTAGTGTGTGTAGTTCAGAGATATTATTGGAGCTAGATAAGAGAGTAGAGTCATCTGCGCATTGTGCAAAATGAATTTAGGTTGTTGATAAAAATGTTGAAAAGGAGCGGTCCAAGTATGGACCCTTGGAGTACTCCTGTTTGAACATCAAGGAAGGGTGAGAAAGCCTGCTGCCATCTAACACCTTGTTTTTTGCCAGTAAGGTAGGAGAGAGGTTTAGGTCTGAGAGTTTGCTAAGAAGGATGGGATGAGACACAGTGTTGAAGGCTTTAGATATATCAAGGAATAGACAGGAGATAAGGAGATTTTTGCCCTTAGCTTCTGCAACCTTTTGAGTAAAGGATAGTAAGGCAGTTGAGGTACTCTGTATATGGTGGAAAACATGTTGGGAGGGGGTTAGGAGATTTTTGTGAATGGACAGTAGTTGAGTATGTATACATTTTTCAAGGATCTTAGAGAGCGGTGAGAGAATAGTGATTGGTCTATAGTTAGAGGGTTCAACAGAGTTGCCACCCTTGTGCAGAGGAGTGGTATAGAAGGATTTCCATATTTCTAGTCTGGTAGATTCCTGAATGGAGCAGTTGATTAAGATAGATACAGGATATGCAATACAGTCAGCAGCAATTTTTAGAAATTGAGGGGGGAGTTTATCAGTGGATGAAGAGCATGGTTTTAGTTTAAGAAGTCGGGATTTGTTATATTTAGTAGAAAAAGTTTGCAAGGTAAAATGCTGAGAGAGAGAGGAGCATAAAGATTTATGGGGAGGTGAGGGTGAGACAGAAGAGTTTTGATGAGCAGAGTTATCAGGGTAGGAGTTTAGAGATGCTGTCTGTGAAGTGCTTGTTGAGTAAGTCTGCAGTTTCATAGGGAGAGTGATAGGTGAAAGGGTTAGAGATGGTAGGAAAACCAGTGTGGAGCAGGGAGTTGATATTATTCAGGAATTTTTTGGGGGTCATTTGGGTGAAAGCTTTGAAATGTAGTGAAATATTGGCATTTATCCAAAATAATAAGTTTTTTTTTATGCAATTTCTGAGTTGCTTATAACCTTGGAGAAAGGTGGGAGTTTTAGTGGTTTGCCATTTTTTCCATGGAGCATCTTTTTTATGCATCAAAGCATGAGTAGCTTTGGACAGCCAGGGTGCAAAATTAGATTTGGTTCTGATTTTGTGAGTTGGGGTAAGAGAGTTTAGGACATCAAGGAAAATGTGGTTGAATTTAGTAACAGTATCATTGAGCAGGAGGGTTTTTAGAAAACAGCAGTTGATGTCAGCGAGTCTATAGTTAAAGGTTTCAGGGGAAAAGTTAGTCAGTTTCCTACAATCTCTGTAGAGATGGGGCTTAGAGAGATGAGGAGAGTGCCTTAAGATAGAGATGGGAGAATGGCCGCTAATAGAGTCAGGAAAGATAGAAGGGTTACAGTAGTTGTTAGGAGAGTTGGTCAAGATCCAGTCAATTCTTGAACCAGTTGCATTTTTACTGTAGTGGGTAGGGGTAGTGATCAGTTGTGAGAATCCATAGAGGTTTATGAAATGTTGGGGTGAGTCACCAATAAGGGAGTTCCAATCTATATTAACATCTCCAAGAATCATGGCTTCCTATGGGATGGAGGTGTTTATCCAGGAGAGTATATGTTCAAGGATAGGGATGTTTTTACCTGGGGGTATATACATAGAGGCAATAGCAAATGTCCTACAGTTATTGATGTGGCAGTCTAGGAGCAGTAGTTCAGCAGGGGAGAAACTAGGCAGGGTAAAGTTTTTAGGTGTTAGTGTCAGTAAAACAGAGTACAAAATAGCCACCCCACCGCCTTTTTTGGGTGTCCCATCAGACCTATAGATATTGTATTGAGGTGGGAGAAGTTCAGAGGAATTGATATGAGGGTGGTGGGGTAGCAATACTGCATAAATCTCATTTACAAATCACTTCTCCACTAATAAAACCACTTCTAGACACCAGTGTAGAAATTCTTATCTCTAAGTTCCAGCTCAGTGCTACAAAATCTATATACATAATATGCACCTACATAACCCCAGGCAATAACATCAGCACGCTAGAAAGCATCCTCTGCTGGCATTCAACATCCTTCCCTCAGGAAACCATTGTACTCGGTGACTTTAATATAGACTGGAACACCTGTGCCACTCTTAATCCTACAGTCCATATAAACTTCTGTGGCTTCTCCCAAACTATTACCACCCCACCAGAATCCATAAACCCAGCGGCAAAGAAAGTATACTAGATTGGATCCTAATTAACAAACACCCCCTCTCTTACAAAGTTGGTATCCTTCCCAACGATATTAGTGACCACTCACTTACCTATTTATCCAGACAAAAACCCTTTATCCCAAATCAAACTCTCTTTAAAATCACCTGCAACAAAAAACACTTTGACCCCATAGCCTTTCAAACTGAACTTCAGTCCTGTGACTGGTCACCTTTAAGGCACCTACCACTTGATGAAGCAGTATCCTATTTTAACTCCAAATTCCTACAAATTCTTGAATTCCATGCCCCCTCACGCACTATAAGAATTAGAAGCAAAGCAGCCCCATGGCTTACTAAAGAAACCAGACAACAAATCCTTCAAAGAAACAAAATCTTGTCCAAATGGAGAAACACTAAAGACCCAATTGATCAGCAGTTCTTTAGACAGCTTAGAAATGCCACCAAAAAATTAATAGTTCAGGATAAAAAAAAATATTTCTTGAAACTCCAAAAAAAGCACCAAAGTCAACCCAAAACCTTCTGGTCAGGCATAAGTAAACTATTACATCCAGGCCACTTCAAAACACCAACCCCATCTGGTCTCTCTCCAAACTCTCCCTTCCATATAGCTGATGCTTTCAATAAATTTTTTTCAGAAACTATCCGATCTCTAGCTGACACCTTAACACCTGATAACTTTACCACCTCATCCTCCCTAACATCCCTACCATCTACCTTTCACCTAAAACCTATTCCTACAACCTGCATCTATACTCTGCTTAATAAACTTAAACCTTGTACTCCCTCAGCTGATCTCCTACCACCTGAATCCCTTCAAACTGCTGCAAAAGTTCTTGCTTATCCCATTTCTATCCTAATAAATAGAACTATAACTGAAAGCTACATCCCTTCACTCTGGAAAATCTCTCACATAATCCCACTTCACAAGGGTGGTAACTCAACTGAACTCTCCAACTATAGACCTATAACCCTACTATCACCACTTGCCAAAATCATGGAAAAATGCATACATCAACAATTTCTTGACCACATTCTCCAAAATAATCTACTAACTGACTGTCAACATGGTTTTAGACCATCCCATAGTACCACCACTGCCCTCCTATCCTTTACGGACTGTATAAATAAACATTGTAATAATAACATGCTCTCCTTTGCACTATTTATTGACCTGTCTAAAGCTTTTGATATGGTTAACCATCAAATACTTCTCAACACAATAAATTCATTCTCACTTGACACACAAGCTCTACAATGGTTCAAGTCCTACTTGGACAATAGACAGCAGGCTGTCCTGTGGGACAACAACCTATCCAAACATCTCCCTATTACCCTTGTTGTCCCTCAAGGATCGATCCTGGGACCCCTACTTTTCTCCATATTCATTAATGACCTTTCCACTATATTACCTCTACCCACCTGCATACAATATGCAGATGACTCCACTTTGATTTGTAAAGCTTCCACCTCATCTGAACTGCACTCCATCACCCAAACAGTATTTAACCTAGTAGAAAACTGGTTCCAACAATGTCATCTACTCCTAAACGCTAAAAAAATCAAACTACTACTCTTCACTCCTGCTATAAAATCCACCCCATTACATTTCTCTATTATCTCCATCGATGGCACAATCATAGCTCCTGACCCAACTATCAAACTCTTAGGTGTAATAATTGATAACAACCTCAACTTCAACTCACATATTAATGCTAATATTAAAACTGTAAACAGAAAACTTGGATCCGTGTATAGGATAAAACCTTTTCTCACCCCAGATGCTAGAGCTAGTATTGCCCAGACCCATCTGATCTCCACCCTCCTCTATGCCTCACCTATTTTTACTAATCTTTGCAAAAGCAACCTAAACAAATTGATCACTTCTTATAACAATATTGCCAGGTTTGCTACAGGGTCCCCATTTAGAACTCATCACTGTCTAAATCTCAGACTTCTAGGTTGGCTAGAACTAAATAACCAACTACAATTTCAACAACTCTCCATTACCCATAATATTCTATACCAGCCTAATAAAACTCCTATTCTCAAAAACCTCATCTCCCCCTACACAAACCTATCTACCCTTCGATCTGCAAATAAACTACTGGTAACCATTCAGAAATCCCACAATAAGGCAGGTAACTCTCTTTTCTCAAACTCAGTGGGAAAGATCTGGAACAAGCTTCCCAGTAAACTGACATCTCTGTCATCATTACCACTCTTTAAAAAACAACTAAAAATTCAACTAAAATTACAATGGCTATGTCCATGTACTAACCCAGACTAACCCCCCTCCCCCAGTATTACCTTTTTCTACATCTCTCCTCCGCTCACCCACCTTGCTGAATTTAGTAAATGCATCCTCTCACTCCCCTCTTTGTAAGTTATCTATGACTTTCTCATGGTAACATTACTGTATTTTTGCCTTGCTAAACATTGTATGCATCCACAGTAGAATTTAGTTTCTGTATAAATCAACTTGTTGAAGGATATTTTCAAGTTTTTGTATTTTAGATTTTTTTTTGTACTTTTTGTCTGTCTCATATATATGTAGATTATAGTGGAGCTTATCTCCCCGGGCCTCTACTGAAAATGGACATGTATACAGTTAGACTAGCCCAGTCAACAAATGTAAAATAAAATAAAAAAAAATAATAAAAAATAAAATTTTAGCCAGGTTTCCCGATAGGGTCAGGATGTGAGGTTTGTGTTGGGCCAACCATGCATGAAGTTCAGATGTTTTGTTGTTTAGGCTTTGGATGTTCATTGCAGGAATAGAGAGATGTTTGAGGCTGGAGATGTTTGAGGATGTTTTTTGGGGGACAACAGATGAAACTGGAGGGGGAGTGGAGAGAGGAGAGGGACCTGGATTGGGCTGGATGTCACCAGAAACCAGAAGAGCAAAGACAAGATGGAAAAGGTAAGGGTAGTCAGTAAGGGGAATGGGATACTTGAGTCTGGGCTTAGGAGTAAGAGCGGGTAGGCCATGGGTTTAAATCTAAGACATTAAAAGGGGGCGAGACAGAAAAGAGAGAGGGCAATAGTCAGTGGAGCTTGGTTATGTGTTAGAAGAGGTCTGGGAAAAGGAAAGGTGGGGAAGAGGGGGAGATATGGAGCTCAGTGTGGTAGGAAGTGCTTAGGGCTAGTGAGATTAGAAGTGGGATAAATAGCAGTAAGGGTAGTATTGTGTGATGGGAAAAGGAGGCGAAGAGTTATAGGGAAAAATATAAAGAAATATATTAGGGAAGGGTGGTGAGTAGAAATAAGCAGTGTGAGGGAAGGAATGGTATTGAGGGGTGGAAATGGTGAGTATGTCAGGAGGTAGTAGTTGTGCTAGGGATTGAAAGAGTTAAGTGTGAGAGAGGCAAGCCACTGAGGAGGCAGACCAAGGTGGGTGGGGAAAAGGGGAACATTGGTGACAAGGTGGGAAGAGTGAAAGAGTGAGAGCACAAGTTATAGTGGTGGGAGGGGGCTGTGGGAGTGACCAGGCAAGGTGAAAGTATACTTTATTTTGGGAAAAAAAATTGCTAAAATTTGGTCCACATATAAAATGTATTTTTTCACCAAATAGATCCTAGGTAAATGCAATACTGAAATGAATTAATAAGGTCCCCCTTCGATTTTTTCATCGTGCTACTGCAAACCAGCAATATATGAAAATGCAGCAGAAATCAACCCCATTGAGAGTGAGTTGATTTATCTCAGCTGATGAGGCTTTGATAAATATATGGCAATGAAAAAAAAAAAAAAACATGGCTGGTATGAGGAATATCACTGAAAAATAGATATTTCATTAATATATTGTAAAAAAAGTATAAAATAAATGGAGTAATGAGAAAAGAAAATGCTTTTAGGTAGTGAATACAGTGTAAAACAGTGCAGATGAATTTTCAGTGCAGATGGCCTCCTTATCTTTCAACTTGTCTGTGTTGGAAAAAAAGGAACATGCCTAAGTGAGACCCGATAAAACATCAATGCAAAAAAAGGCAGACATCCGACACTGAAAAATACAAGTTTCCATTGCTGACCTAATTCAGTGAAGCTCACTGCGAAGAAAAGAATACATTGTCTTAAAAATGTAAACGCTTGAAGGAATTCCACTGTTACACGTCATCATAATCTCATGGGTTTCTTTTGAAATGAGTTGCTGTTTTTAGGAAATGCATCTATCAGTTGCTGTGATGGGTGTAAAGAAATTATTCTAAACATCAGAGTACAGGAAGTGTATTAAAATACCAGCTGTATGGTGAAATGGTAGAAAAAACAATAGAAAAGTGAGCATGTGCGGGCATGAGCACACACACACACACACACACACACACACACACACACACACACACACACACACACACACACACACACACACACACACACATTCTTTTTAAACAGAGCTAAAACAGAAAACTTGATATCCCAAATGGGCACAATTAACTTTTGGTGATTGTTGTAGATGCCTGATTTCTGCATTTCAGAGCCTGCTTTTTTCTCCACTGCAGTAAAAAAATTAGCATAAATTCTTCAACTTGTTTTCCTTCAGCAACCTAAGCAGGCTGTGGAAAATAAATAAATATTGATTTGAAATATTCATTTCTAAGCTATAAAAAATACAGTGAAAATCAATTTTTCTTTGGTAAATGTAAAGTGCAATGAGGAACAACTCGTGTCAGTCTGTTTAGAAGCCAGTGTTTGTCTTTTTACACAGTACCTTAAGTAGCCATCTTTTCTTATAAGAAGTCAGAGTTCTTATGTTGCTGTCAGCAAGTAACAATGTAATGATATGCAACACTGATCCAGTGACAGTGACAACAGGGATGTTAGTTATCTGGAGCCTTGACCTCAGGCACCCCTCTTCCTTCTCCAGTAGGATAATGAGTGGGTGGGGGAAAACACATCTAACATATCACTGAAAAAATGTGCAGAAAGAAATGTTAGATAAAATAATTTTTGTGTGCGTGTGAGTGTATGTGTGCTTTCATACTGGCTTATAGTGCACTATATTTATGCAAATATGTATGATGTACATATTTATATTTGTTTGACAGACGTAAAACTACTTTACAAGTTCAGTCGCAAAAGGACAACTGAACTACAATCTGGGGAACTGGAAAACAGTGCAAGAAGAAAAGAAAATGAATCCCACCAGTATTGCAATATATATTTATGCATGTATTTTTTTTTTTGTTTATTCTTTGTTGACCAAGTTAGTTCTACTAAGCTATGGGGAAACCTGGGTGGGTAGTAGTTACTAGGGGAAATTTGGGCCAAAGCATTAGGGAACTCTCCCTACTTTTTTGATATGTGATGTGTGATCTTTTACATCTACCCGAGCTACGACCAACTCAGGCAGATGGGAACCTTAGTTTAATGTCGCATTTGAAGGAATGTGTGTGTGTGTGTGTGTGTGTGTGTGTGTGTGTGTGTGTGTGTGTGTGTGTGTGTGTGTGTGTGTGTGTGTGCGTGCGTGCTATGTTAGCAATTTGAAAATTAATTCAGTCCCTTCGATTGGGAACATAACCCAAAACCTATGTGTGCACGTTTTTACACACATCTACACACACACACACACACACACACACACACACACACACACACACACACACACACACACACACACACACTCACACACAGACTTGGCATGAAAAATAAATATTGATGTCAAAATGGTTGATGTCACAGAGTAATCAGATAGTATAATGTATGTAATGTAGGCTATTACAAAGAGTTAAATAGAGCAAAAATAAAAATAAGTAGTGCAGAAAGTAAGACAAAAAGGAGGGGGAGGATAATACTAGGAAGAGACACTCTGAAGTCAGAAAAAAAAGAGCGTAGGCAGTAGGTGTAAGGAGCGCAACGTGGGAGGCTAGAAAAGTATGTATCTGTTTCATATGTGCAGACTTCTTTGCATAAAATTGTTATAGCAACCTCATACTATGGCTTTAGTGAACTTAGAATGCATTTTTGTCTTTCTGTCAGGCAGACCAGAATGCTTGCAGGGGCCCTTTCTGATTCATAGACAGGCCCACCACAGTGATTCCAGATGGTCTGTAGAAACACAAAGTGGACTGTCTCTATGACTATGATAAATCTGAATAAAGCATTCCAGGGGAGTGGACTATGCTAATTAGACATATGCTCTCTCCTAGAAATGTCACTCATCTGCATTAATGAACATAGCTAGAATGCTGCATTGTCCCATTGGCGTCAATGGGAAGAGACTGCATAAAAGGTAAGATAAGGTGAAAGTGTCTTGGAGAGGTAGGGGAAGAAGTTATGTAAGTGTATGTATTTGTGTGGCAGGATGTGTGCGTGTCTGTACAGGTATGACTGGTCTTAGGTGAGTTTGAGTGTGAGTGTGTGTGTGTGTGTGTGTGTGTGTGTGTGTGTGTGTGTGTGTGTGTGTGTGTGTGTGTGTGTGTGTGGGCATGTCTGTAGAGGATTGACTGGTCTTAGGTGAGTCTGCGTGTGCGTCTACCAGGGTGGTAACTATACAGGGAGTTAGTTAGAGGATCACTACAGTAAGTGTATGTGTGTGCATGTGTATGTAAGGGTGAATGGGTAAATGTGCCTGTAAGTGTGACTGGATGAGGGATCTGTATGTGTATGTATGTAGGGGTGGATGGGTGAGTGTGTCTGTGAGTGTGATTGGATGAGGGATCTGTATGTGTGTCTGTGTGTATGTGTGTGTTTACACATGCATGTTTGTGTGTGTTTGTGTCGGTGTCTGTCATACTTCCAAACTCTTTTAGACTAATAAACAAGTCCTGCAACATTGGGTAAGGGGGGCAATAGATACCAGGGAATTTAAATATTGATCTAAAGTGACTTAAACAGTTAATAGAAGAATAGTTTAATAGCACAGAAGACATATGGGTAAGGGAAATACTAGACACTGGAGATACTCTATAAATATTACTCTAAAGTCACATCAAATTTTAACTGAACAGCAGTTTTGCAGCATGAAAGACATATGAGCAGGGGAAATCTAGATATCTGATATTCTCTATAGATTACTCTAAAATCACTTAAAATGTTAATAAAATAATAGCTTTGTAGCACAGATCATATATGGGAGAAGAAGCACTAAACACCATGTACATTACCCTAAGTCACTTAAAAAATTAAAAGAACAACAGGGAAATGCTTCTAACCGTGTACCTAAGGCACAGAAAGCAAATAGGTAACAAAGCAGTGTTTTAGTCTCCTGTGCTAAGACTGACTCCAGGGAAATTATTTCAACTGCCCTAAGTTATTAAAAAATACAGAAAGGAAGAAAGAAAGATCTTCAACCCCGTACCCTTGGTGCAGAGAACATTATTAAAGTAGGGCTTGAATCCCCTGAACTAACACTATACCCAAGGTAGATTATTTAATATTACCTTAAGTTACTTAAAAAAAAGAAGATGGGAGCTGAGCTTTAAATCCTGTACCCTTGGTATAGGAAGCACTTCCTTAACAAAGCAGAGTGTTAGTCCTTTGTCAGCTGAGAACTTGATGAAGTGCTCCTTTTGTGCATCCTAATGTATTTTCTGAGCAGTAAGAATTTGATGCTAATGCCTGCCATTATTGACTAAGTGTAACTGTTCATTAGTTACAAGGAGAGGGCAGGTATAACAATGAAAATGAAGAGTATGCTGCAAAATCAGAGACAGCTGAGATAGACGGGGCGGTGTCTGAGTGCAAGGGGCAGGTATAACAATGAAAATGAAGAGTATGCTGCAAAATCAGAGACAGCTGAGACAGACGGGGCAGTGTCTGAGTGCAAGGGGCAGGTATAAGAATGAAAATGAAGAGTATGCTGCAAAATCAGAGACAGCTGAGACAGACGGGGCGGTGTCTGAGTGCAAGGGGCAGGTATAACAATGAAAATGAAGAGTATGCTGCAAAATCAGAGACAGCTGAGACAGACGGGGCAGTGTCTGAGTGCAAGGGACAGGTATAAGAATGAAAATGAAGAGTATGCTGCAAAATCAGAGACAGCTGAGACAGACGGGGCGGTGTCTGAGTGCAAGACTGACATATGCTAAATGGCTTTTCTGAAGACGTATGGACAAAGTCAGGAAGAACAGTAGATGACACCAGGGAGAAGTTTTAAATATTACTCTAACAAACATAAAAAGTTACTAGTGGTACAGTTCCAGCATCACAGTGCATTTTCTGAACACTACGAACAATGAAAGTCTAATGGCTGGCATTATTGACTGGCTGTAATCATCAGTAATTTATGAGACACATGGAAATGATAAGGTTTTGTAAACTAAGGGATAAGTAAGAAAGAGGTATAGCCTGTGTGTATGCGTGTGTGTGTGTGTGTGTGTGTGTGTGTGTGTGTGTGTGTGTGTGTATGTGTGTGTGTGTGTGTGTGTGTGTGTGTGTGTGTGTGTGTGTGTGTGTGTGTGTGTGTGTGTGTGTGTGTGTGTGTGTGTGTGTGTGTGTGTGTGTGTGAATGAATGGAATAGTGCCTTTGCCAATGCGATGTATGGGTTGCCAGTGGTCATCACCACATGATAGTGCTGATTAGCACTAGGGTAACACCACGATTCAGAGACATACATATTAGCTAATAATGAGGTGTTTCTTTATTGCAACTATCTTATCTGTGAATCGTATTTCCACTGATTGCGAAAACTGTTACTTTTCACCATAGCAGCTTCCATGAGTGCAAGGTTCTCTCTGTGAATCTGATTCTATAGAGTTTTAAATGGTTAGGAATACAGCAATAAAAACACATATAGAGTATACAAAATATGGTTATCAGAGCAAATAATTGTTGACAAAACACTGTAAGTATTTTCAAGGAAATGTAATGCATGTGGATAACCTGAGTGGGATTAAGAGAGTGAGAAAGAGAAGAAGAATGAAAAGAAGTTAAGGACCGCAGTCTGAAAAAGAATCCAGTCAATATTCATTTTACACCTAATAAAGAGATGAAGTATAGTTACATCTGCATGTTTGAACACAACTCCACCTTTGCAATCGATGTATCTATCTATATATATCTATATATCTATATCTAATCTCTCTCTCTCTCTCTCTCTATATATATATATATATATATATATATTTATTTTTATATATATATTTTTGGTACTTACGTATTATCGCAACCAGATTTTTGCGATAATACGGCTTGCTTCCCGGTGTGTGACTGTAACCAGAAATGTATGCAGAATCACACAGGGAATGTTATCTGTAAAAAAAAAAAACACTCTGTTGAGGTAGGAGTAGTGTAGTACTACAAAAATGACTGCTTGTTTGAACCTATGCCATTTCCCGACATCATGTCAGTCTTAGTGCTTTTCCAAGTCCTGTTATGTGTGCACGCAACAGAGCAGAGCTGCGTCTGCAGCATATATTCCCTTCCCCAGAACTAGCAGCCCAAAAGGGGTAAAAAGCAACTGACAGTTCACACACCATTCAAAAAGGGGGAGAAAGGTAACACCTACAGACGTGATTCAGTTATTATTAAACACACGCACATCACAAAAAGCAGGGAGTGTGAAATTTTCATGTGAAAATGCAGAAGCGCGAAAGACTGTTTCAGGAAAAGTAAAATCTTACAACCTGCACGTTTGTTACAGGGGACAAAAACATAGAGATAGCCGGTCAAAATCTTTCAGATGACGAAAATAAAATCTGAGTACTGGCGATGAACATAAGGATGGTATATTCCCGATTAACTTAGCCTATATTGCGCTTGTAATCAGGAAGGCAGGATCTACCATGCGCTGCATGCAGCAGTATGTAGTTCACTGGCAAAGTGAGACATGCCAGTCAGGACTCCAAAATTTGGCAGTTAGTCCTCTCCCTGCCTCAAAACCATGTGTGCCACAATTTAACTTACTTACTTACACTCCCTTCTCCAGCTTAATAGACCTGCTGTCTCAGACATGAGACTAAATTCCCAACCGCGAAAATCTGGTTGCGATAATACGTAAGTACCATATCTTTTTATAGATATAACATAGCAAGAGCCATAAAAGCTCATCCTGCATCAGTATTTAACCGGAGCACAGTCTATCCCTTGAATATTCTGACTCCATTTAACTGCCTATTTTTGCAGCTTTTCATGCAATAAGACAAAAATTATTAATGTGAGAGCATTAATGACCACGTGACAAAAGAACAAGATGTATTCAGCAGGCAGCAATATAATTAGTGACCATTATCAAGGAGAAAATTAGAAGGCAAGTGAGTCAGTACATGATGATAAAGATATATCATGGCTGCTTGTTGTTTGTAGGACTTCTGTCTGTGGAGAGTATAAGACAGTGCTATGCTCCACTAACCTGTACTGTGATGGTACCCATTACTGCAAAAGTATTTAATGCTCAGATAGCCAGAATTCTGGAGGCTTTCGGAAGCTGACAGCACATGCAGCCCAGAGGCCAGCTCAACATACAACAAATCTTGGCATATAAATGGCACAGGTAATGCCAGAAAACCTTAATGAGTTGCAGTTTGGTGATTGGGGAATTCAGGCAGCCAAGTATGGGCATATGGGTAAGGAGGCAGAAAGTTGCATAATAGCTTTCAGACAGATGTTCCTGTATTGTGTATAAATGTACCTACAGTATTAACTAAGTTATCTCAGCAGTATTGCAATGATATGTAAAACATATACCTTTATGAGTGGCTCATTTGTATAAACCCACATTTCCCACAAATGAGACAATATGCATACTGTTCATCATAGTGCTGGGGATAGGTAGAACATACGAGAAGGAGTACTGCTCAGGAACTAACTCATGCATTTATACAGTGGTATGATGAGGGGGGCATATCAGACTGCTGAGGTTCAGTACATAATACAGTCATATTTTGGTGTGGGGGAGATGTATATTAACAATGTATGCCAGGAAGGTTACAACACAGTGGTGGGGACGGCACAGTGAAATTGCAGGAGTGAGTTTATGTGCAGTACAGTGCCAGGCCATGCCAGGGGATGGCAATAATAAATAAAGGGTACACCAGAATTAAATATGTGCTTAGGACAAGCCTGGAAAGTGGAAGGGAATACTTCAAATGAGTGTGCAGTAGAGATAAGACTGCAAGATGGCTCCCAGAGCTCTAATTAATATCTCTGGAAAGGGCATTGCTCACATGGGGCAAGGGGTTATATTCAACTAATTACTGTTCTTTCACTGAGACAGAGATGACAGTGGAGTAACTGGCTATAATGGCAAGCTGTGTGTTGTTTGTTATAACATATGCTGGGACCAGGGCTGTTCCAGGGTGGGTGCATGTGCTGCTTCTTTTGGTTTGTTATAACATATGCTGGGACCAGGACTGTTCCAGGATGGCTGCATGTGCTGCTTCTTGTGGTTTGTTATAACATATGCTGGGACCAGGGCTGTTCCAAGGTGGGTGTATTTGCTGCTTCTGCTGACTATGATCTGATTGGGTCACACAACAGAGGCCCTTATTATGCATAGAATTATAATTTATTCATGACGTGTGACACTGCACAGACCTTGATTAGTCTATCATATGTAGACTATATCTGTGCTATGCATTGAAAACAGAAGCCATGTTCTTTATTGAGTATGTTTTCACTGAATCTGTAATTGGCACATTGTTTTGTCAAGTTCTGTCTTTATTCGAAAATACTAATTGAATACAGTAAGATCACATTGTACTAGAATAAAAAATACTTTTTCTTTAACCCCAAAATTGAGAGATGTTGAGGTAAACAATATGAGAAGCAATCTATGTATTTTAGATGGATCTAGTTGTTACAAAAATGTCTGCAATGTTCAGTTTTACTCCCATTTGACACATTTCTTGAATCCCAGTCAGTGACATTTAAATGGCCTTCAGCACACTTGTCAAATGTAAACTAAAACTTCCAGTCAGTATAGTCCTAGCTCAAGTTTGCTGGATATAAACCTGGCAGTAGGTGCAGAGGGTTAAGGTTGCATAGTTCCTGTGATACAAGGTTTGATTCCCTCAACCCTCATTTGCCTACTCTATGACCCTAAGCCTGTCACTTAACCAGCCAATTTAGGCTAGCCTCCTTAATGGTCCCCTGGACTGGATGGGCTTATAATACATTATGAAGCAAAATCTGAAGTGACTTTTTGAACCTTAAGTAATGATACCTGTTGGATAACTTCTTAATTTGAGTGAGACAGGAAAATAGTTTGGCTGATTAAAAAGGTATAGCAAAATGTATTATCCTTATAATAATGTGGGTTTTTAGTCTATGCTTTAATTCCTGTTAAATTGCTCATAATGACATTGTATTATACCAGGAGCTTTAACTATCACAATACAGTGTTTTTTTTTAATAAATATGTCATCTGCAAGTATTTCAATAGCTTTACTGACATTTTAAGAGCATTTAAATAACGGAGAGAAGTGTTTGGTTACAATTAGCAGGTAAAGCGCAACACTGTGGAAATATTGCTTTCAGTATACTCTGCAATTATACCATGGTGACAAAATTCACCCTATTCATATCAAAATCTTCACATGGCTTTGAAGCTTTAAATGAACAAGCATACCAAATGCCCCTCAAACATCCTTTTGAAAAGTCTTTCTGTACAAAAATATTCACAGGATTAAAATCAGCCATGTTGTAAACAAGCAGACAATGTAACCATGACATGAAGAGAAACCTAGCAATTTGCACGTTTTCTCAACCCTACAGATTCAGTTCTTCTGTCAACAGAAAGTTATATGATAATCTTTTTAAACACATGCTGAAAGTAGTGAAAGCCATGTGTTTAGGCAAGAGAATTTTGCTTCAAGCCACGGATTTGGTACAGCATACGATAACGTACATTTTGTACATACAAAGCATCATATGCAGAGTGTGAATCAACCTTTATTACGTTTGGTGAAACTGAATAGCTTGACATAAGTCATTTTCTGTAGCTGGTAATTCCCCCCCACATCTGGCATATGAGCTCAAAGCCCCCCCCCCCCCACACACACACATGCCCTCCAAACTTTTACAACACTGGGGAAGGGAGACATGCCCCACAAAGTACACATAAGGCTCAAACAAACCACTTGTTTCAGTTTAGAATGATAAGAAAGTGACTTCAGAAGTGCTTTCTGAGCTGTTGTGCTTTGAGAAAACAGTGTTGCCTCACCATACATCCCTTACGATGCTGGTAAACCTTTAAAAATGCTAGTACATCTCCAGATGACAACGAGTGGTTAGGCTTTTACCAGAGTTTACCTTGCAACTATAAAGGGTATTGAGCCTGTTCAAAATTATATAGATTATGTTACCACATCAAAATGCCAGGCTGTCCTTGACAGAAATCTACATGTTTTATAATAGCATTGAGTTCTTAGCCAACAATTCTTTAAACTATATCTGTCTGCTGCAGTATTTTCTAGCGATTACAACTCTTCAATGTCGCTCTTCATCATCTAACTTGTATGTCATGTATATGTGTTCCTTTAGTTGCTACAGGAACTTTAAATACATTTCTCATTCAATATTGTCTGCTATTATGTGAAGGCACAGGCTAAAAGTATGCTGATGTTCTATTTCACAGTGACAGAGGATGGATGACTTTGAATAATTCTTATTGTTGACATAAACATGGACCTGTCCCTGTCTGGCATTACATATAGTTTTGTATTGGGCTACTAATGCATACACAAACACACATATGTGATAACATCTTTCTGACTGAAGACATTAACTTGAAGGTGAGAAAAGAAAAATCTGTAGTCATCAAAGCATAATTGTACTCATATATATAATACAGTGATTTGTGTAAATATTCATGTAAAAGCCAAACTTTAGTAATTGTTGAACTGTAAATGTTGGCTGTAGTGTAATCTGTAGGTAAATGTTAATTGTAGTGTAACCTGATTGTAAATGTTGGCTCAAAATGTAAAAAAGGAAGGTTGTAATAATGTTGTTTTGAAAACTTGTCAATACTTCTTGGTCCAAATTATGACTGAAATTGTGTTTGGATGTATTCACTACCACCTATGTCTTGCCAAAATCCTGTTTAACAAAGGTAAATAAATAAATATGATCTGGATATATTAGATTCCTGTGCCAAGAAATAAGCAGAACATACTTTTTGTAGTACTAGAATTCAATGAATCCCCCTTGTTTTTTTCACAGGTAAATATTTGCAAATAAGTACTATTTTTAACAGACTATACACTTATTTTTGATAGAAAACAAAAAAAATTGCATTTTGTGACACCACGTTACATTTTAAATATTCAAAATGTTATCAAACTGAAATTCATATTGTTACTTCAGTGCAGAACAGAAGTTTTATCTTTCAGATGAGATATTTTAAATGTCCCAAATATTTTTTTGGAGCAGAAGGAAAACATTCCATTGCATTTGTTAAAATGCAATCATTAAAATAGTATGTCTGGATAAAACTGAATATTCTGATTGAAAAAAGTTATTTCTTAACTAACAGATTTAAGGTCCAAACAAGGTGCACCTTTAGCCCTCCTAGCCTGTACTGTTGAAGCAAGCAACTCCCATAAAACCTTCCAGCACTCATGGGAACATCCAATAGCAGCCCCTCATAACACATGTAGACAATACTGTAGATCTCCCACTAGTCCTTTGACAACTGTTCCAGTTCAAATAGTTGAGTGACCACTCCAAGTTTAGACATAATTTGTATTGTTCTTCTTGAAACAGTGTCAGCTGTCAGTTGTCTTTCCTGTGTCCTGGCATAAAGGTTTTTAGCAAGGCTGAGAACAGCACTTCTTCTAAAACTGGAACACATCCTCCTGCCCACTTTTAGAAATTTAGAACCATCACCCGATGTTATGTAGTTTCACTAGTGATCTCAGAATATTTGCTTGGGATGTTAATGCTTGACCACAGCTAGACAAGTGTGAATGCATTTAACCTGTCTAGAATAATTGCTTGTGTGGCATGGTGGGTATTATATATGCACTTCCTCATTTTCTTGTTGTTGTTCTTGTATGACCATAGAAATAACATATTATTTATTATTTATTTATTTATTTACATTTGTTGACCGGGAGAGTCCAACTGGACACAGGTCCGTTTTCAGTGGAGGCCCGGGGAGAAAAGCTCCATATTAAGTATTATTTGCATTATACAGTTAAAAAAAATAGCATTTAAATATATACATTAGTCCAGTTAAGGATGCCAGACAAGATGCAAGATGTAAAACAGCTGTAGAACATAGTACAATTTTAAAATATGGTGACATATACTAAACATGGTTAAAATGTAGTTGAGATTCATCAGTGAACAATTGATACAAACTGTTTTTGAGGTACATAACAGCCATTAGCAGTTGCTGCTACAAGAAGTTAGTATTATGTGGTAGGTAGCTGGGAACATTAGTAGCCAAGCTTGCTAAGAGTAGGTTGTTGATAGGGGCTGAGAGAGGTAGTGGATGGGGGAAGTGGATGGTATTGGAGGGGAGGGGTTGCAAGGGCATATCTGGCAAGTTTTGAAGTGTGATTTTAGTAAGGATTTGAAGTGGCTGCAAGAAGTTACAGAGGTAATTGAGGATGGGAGGGAGTTCCAGAGTTTGGCTGTAGTGCAGGAGAATAATGCTTCTCCAGCAGAGTTAATGGCTCTTGTGACCTGTAGGAGGTTTTTGTGGCAGGATCTTAGTGGTTTTGTGGTTATGTAGGGTTGGAGTATATTCTGGAGGGATGGGAATTTTAGTGGTTGGTTTATTAGTTTGTGGGTGAGTGTGAGTTGGTACCATTGAAGGAGGTGGGGTAGCTCTAGCCAGCCAGTTCTGCTAGTGAGAGACAGTGGTGAGTACGGTAGGAAGCCTCTGTGGCGAGGCGAATTTGATGATTTTGTTGTAGCAGGTTTCGAGCTTATTTAGATTGCATTGTCTAAGGTTAGTAAATACTGGAGAGGCATAGAGTAGGGTAGAGATAAGATGAGAATTTGCTACCGAAATTTTAGCTGCTTTGGTAAGTAGTTGCTGATTTCTATATAATGCTCCTAGTTTTTTGTGCACTTTTTTAATGGTCATGGAAATGTGAATGTCAAAGTTCAGTTTATTGTCTATTTCTACTCCTAGTAATTTGGTGTGTTCTGTAGGATGGATGGTGGTGTTGTCTTTTGCTGTGATGTTAAAGTGAAAGCTGTCTAGGGTAAGTTTGGTGGGTTGGAAGATTAGTAATTTTGTTTTGTTTGGGTTGAGTATTAGTTGGGCATCGGATAACCAAGTTTCAATAGAAGAAAATGCTTCCTGTGTGACTTTTTGTAGTTCTGGTAGGGAGTGGGCTGTGTAGATGATGGTTGAGTCATCTGCGTATTGTATGAGTGTGCCATGTGTTGTGGCTGAGGCTAGATTATTGATGAAAATAGAGAAGAGTAGGGGTCCCAGAATAGACCCTTGGGGAACTCCTATGGAGACTGGTAGTTGGGGGGATAGGTTGTCCTGACAAACAACTGCTTGTTGGTGGTCAGATAGGTAACTCTGAAACCAGTTGATGACTGGTTGAGAGAAGGATAGCTTATTGAGAAGAGAGATGAGTTGTTTGTGTGGGACCATGTTGAAAGCTTTAGAGAGGTCTAGGAAGGTAGCTGAGGAGGGATAACCTGCATTTTTATTTTATAGGATAGTGTTAGAGAAAGAAAGTAAGGCGGTGGTGGTGTTATGTTAACATATATACGTTTGGAGAGGGCAATGGATAAAGGGTGGGTAGGGGGTTGCCCCTTACAGGAAAAAGTACTTGAATGTTTACTAGTGGGATTTAGGGGAAGGGTATTCTTGCTTTTTAAATACTTAGCAGGGATTTTTTTTCACTCAGTCATGCATTAATCTTCCACAGGTGAAGCAATTTATCTATCCAGAGGTACCTCCACCATTTTTAATGCAGCACTAAAAAGGTACATTAATCATGAACACTGGCGTACAGCAACAGTAGTCCCACTCCACAAAGGAGGCACCTCTACAGACCCTGGTAACTACTGCCCCATAAGCTTAACCAGCCTGGTCTGCAAAGCTATGGAAAGAATCATTATGGAACTCATAAACAGAGACATTGGCGACTTACAGACACTTGATGCCACCCAGTTCGGCTTTGTAAAGGGCAGATCCTGCCTTTTGAACCTGGTTGACTTTTTCAAAACAGTCACTAGAGCCATTGACGAGGGCAAAGCAGTCCATACAGCCTACCTGGACTTGGCTAAAGCTTTCGACACAATACCCCACTCTGGCATTATAGACAAGCTCAGCAGCTTAAATGTAAATCCATATGTCACAAGATGGGTTGCAAACTGGCTAAAGGATAGAACCCATAAAATCAAAATCGCTGGAGCCATGTCAGACTCAAAGCCAGTCACAAGTGGTGTCCCACAGGGCTCTGTCCTGGGACCCCTCTTGTTCGGCATTTATTTCTCAGACGTGAAAGCAAACATGGGAGGGTTGTGGCTGACAAAGTTTGCAGATGACTGCAAACTAGGCACCATAGTCGATACACCAGCTGACACATACATCCTACAGAAAGGCCTCACTGAAATGGACAACTGGTGCCGGAGTCATGGCCTTAAACTAAATGCCAAAAATGGATAGTCATCCCCTTTGGTAAAAACAAAGTACCCACAAATTATCACATAGACAGTAACCCACTGAGTATGGAAAAAGTAATCAGAGACCTGGGGACCTAAGTCGATAGTGACCTCTCATTTGACACCCACGCTGCTAAAGTGGTTAGAAAGACTTTCTACCTTGCCCACCTTATCATGAAGGGATTCACATCCAGATCAAAGGAGGTCATTGTACCCCTATACTCCTCCCTTATCAGGCCCATGATTGAGTACAATGCCCCATTTGGTATGTACCACACCGGGCACTTGCAACAGCTAGAGAGACCCCAAAAGTACCTCACCAAGAGGATCAAGGGTCTCCAACATATGCCTTATGCTGCCAGACTAAAGAAACTTCAGCTCTATTCAGTAGCATACCGCCTAATCAGAGGTGATCTGTGCCTGACGTACAAGGCCATGTCCAATCAGGAATTGATGGACATGCTCCACCTCAAAAAATCCAAATCCATCAGAACCATGAGAGCTAAAGATTTAAACCTCAGCACAAATATAAATAGGACATGCTGGAGGGACAGATTCATAACTCAGAGGCTTCCTATACTCTGGAACAGAATCCCGGTTCATGTTAGGCAGAGCCCCTCACTGACTCTCTTCAAGAGAAATCTTGAAGAGTGGATGGGAGATCGTAGGTTTATGCCAGGGGTCATCTCTGTCTCACTACTAGACAGAGGCACAGTAAACTAATTCTATTATGTAAGGGGGTCTTCACTGTGTCACTACTAGACAGAGGCACAATATTCTAAATCTATTCTGTACACTTTTGTACCATTACATGGGGTGGCGAAAGCCACATCACTATGGCTAGGCTTATAAATGCCCCAGGGCAGATAGTCTAGTACTAAACTATCAAACTATGAAACTATGATGTTATAATACTGTCCATTTATGTCAGCATTTTCAGCCAGATCTCATCCACTCACAAAGCCTTACTACTTCAGAGTTCTTTGATTTCCATAGCTACCTTATCAACTGAAGTGGATCTAATTCTACTATTTAAAGGAGGTCAAATGCATAAAATTCTTCCTCCATTTTCCAATAATGTCCCCAGATGTGGTCAGTATTTCTTCATCCTTACTGAGAGCAGCCCCTGAAATGTCTAACCCTGGCTGCTTAATCATTGCATGATTTTCCACAACCTTTTTGAGGTAATCTGAACATGATACTCCATGACCCTTACCAAAACTTGTCACACCTGAACTTTACTTTAGTGAGTGTTGCAGTTGCTGTCTTCCTGTCTTGCCAACACATATAAGTAGATCTGGTGTTGATCCCACTAATATTGCAGGGAGAACCTTTTTCTTTAGCTTCTATCACTGCTGCTTCTTCCGGTTGGTATTTTGGTAACAATAATAACAAGCATTAACAATGTTTTTGCCACAGCTCCTTTTCACTGCATATTACTGTTGTCTCAAAGAGAATCCAATCATAGGCTGTGCTCCAACCACCCAGTATAAGACAGAAGCTCTTCCAGAGAGGCATTTGCTGGGTGTTTTCAGAACACCATGCGTACAGGTACTGCCGTGGACAACTGAAGCAATTCATTACTATAAGGTTATCAGTTCACAGCTTAACACCTGTCCTAACCAGACCACTAAGATCCAGCAACAAAAATCACTTGCAGATCACTAAAGCCAATAACTTTGCTGGTGAAGCACTATTCTCTTGCACCATAGCCAAATTATGGAACTCATTCCCACCCACAATAACCTCCTTGCCATCATGCACCCACTTCAAAACTTTACTAAAAGCGCACCTAAAAACATGCTGGCTATGCCCTTGCAACTCCCACTCTAATATCATCCACCCCATCCAACCACTACCTTTCTTTCCACTCCACTATCTTGATTATAGCAAGCTCAGATGCTCATAAGCCTAGTACTTATTATACAGCAGGAACTTCTCATTGTAACATTTGTTAATGTCTGTTATGTACTTCACAGATAAAGATTCTAGTTGTCTACTGATGTGCTATGTTCTTCATCTGTAAATATGTGTAAGTAATTGCTATGTTAAATTGTTAATTGCTATGTAATCCAATGTAACTACTGTCTGTTTATTTTACTGTGGAGCTTTTCTCCCCGGGCCTCTGCTGAAAATGGACCTACGTCCAGTCGGACACTCCCGGTCAACAAATTTAAATAAAATAAAATAAAAATAAAATCTGAGTGTCCAAAATTTATGGCTTCAGGTCTGATGGCATGACTGTGAAATCACTATATGAGCAAACTTGTATTTGAGCACACTGCTTGTTCTGGACAAGGTAGGACTGCCATAGAATTCACAATGATATTTTAACAATTAATTTCAGATGACATAAGCCATTCTTCTCAGTTACACCCCACTAGGTATCGTCACCATTTCAGCCTCATGCACTTACTCTTACTCCTTCAATGTAAGTGAGGAGATATTCCATTTCCCATGAACAAACGTCCAGTGCCAAGGTTTTCTCAGTTGGAATCCAGCTCACCTATGCCTTTCACTTTACTGGCACAGACACTGACCTTCACACATCATTCTGGACTTTGGAGGGACCAAATGGCACCTCTCTACAATGCCAATCACAGCTCTGTCTAATACTTCTGTACAGACAGATACGAAATGATGCATCTTTCACACTTTTTCATTTTAGTAGAGTTTAACTAAGTAATTCCATCTTGATGTTTATTTCAAAGATTATACTTCTGCACTTCTTTCCTTACAGAGCTGTTGAGGGGTGTAAGGGACAACTACCCTGGCTTCATGCAGAAACACCTCATAGCCCAACAAGATGGGTAATGTGGCTTAGGTAAGGTGGAGTTGTTATCTAGTTCTCTGGCCTGGGAACAGTTAAGGTCTGCTCTTAAATGGAGAAGGCTATAATCTAGTTGGAATAAAGCCTGACCCTAAGCCCCCCAGAGCAAATGAATATCAGGTTGCAAAATGAGGTAGAAAACACCTTATCATGCTGGGGCAATTGGTACCCTTTGCAGCCCCCTTTTGGTGCCTCCCACAATTAGAATTGAGAAACAAAATAATAATAATTCTCCAGACACTTGGTCACAAAGATTTTCAACTGTAGGCACTGACACCTATTACATTTTTATATAACAATTCTATCCTGTTTTCCTGCAGCTCATTGAGCCAGTCGATAACAGGCAGGCAGTCACCTCTCCTCTGATCTCCTCCCTAAACCACCTGAGCACCAGGGGCTGGTTCTGTTTGTAATTTCAGTATACATTTTTACCACCTCCTCTAAGATCTGGGGTCTATATGTTCAACCCTATCATATTGCTTTTAGGGTAGCTGAAAACTGTACCTATTCAGTGGCTCCTTCTGTGTGCATGTCCCGTGTTCTTAGATTGTGAATAGGTGATGAGGGGTCCTGCACTAGATTAACATAACATCCAACTTCCAGCAATTCCTTCTCCAGTGCCACTTGTCTAATGGTCCATTCCTTCAGTTTGTACCTGTGGCATTTACCTGCTTGTTTTATCCTCTCCTACCAGTAAATGTCCCATATGCAGTGCCATATTTAACTGACAGTCCAGATAGGGAAAGTCTTTTACTAAATAAATTATCCACTTCTCTACAAAGCACATGGAATCTGTACCGTCCAGCCCTTGTTTAAGCTTGATAATTCTAATGTTTATCTAACATGGTCTGTTGATTATAGTTAAACGTTTTGATGTGCAGAAAGATAGACACCACTTGTATTAATCACTGCATTTGGACAACCCCCCCCCCCCCAACACACACACACACATGCCCTCCAAACTTTTACAACACTGGGGAAGGGAGAAATGCCCCACAAAGTACACATAAGGCTCAAGCAAACCAGTTCTTTAAGTTTAGAATGATAAGAAAGTGACTTCAGTAGTGCTTTCTGAGCTGTTGTGCTTTGAGAAAACAGTGTTGCCTCACCATACATCCCTTACGATGCTGGTAAACCTTTAAAAATGCTAGTACATCTCCAGATGACAACGAGTGGTTAGGCTTTTACCAGAGTTTACCTTGCAACTATAAAGGGTATTGAGCCTGTTCAAAATTATATAGATTATGTTACCACATCAAAATGCCAGGCTGTCCTTGACAGAAATCTACGTTTTATAATAACATTGAGTTCTTAACCAACAATTCTTTAAACTATATCTGTCTGCTGCAGTATTTTCTAGTGATCACAACTCTTCAATGTCGCTCTTCATCATCTAACTTGTATGTCATGTATATGTGTTCCTTTAGTTGCTACAGGAACTTTAAATACACTTCTCATTCAATATTGTCTGCTATTACGTGAAGGCACAGGCTAAAAGTATGCTGATGTTCTATTTCACAGTGACAGAGGATGGATGACTTTGAATAATTCTTATTGTTGACATAAACATGGACTCCTGTCCCAAGCTGGCATTACATATAGTTTTGGTGTACGTTACTAATGCATGAAACACATTAAGCAGTATGTGATAACATCTTTCTGACTGAAGACATTAACTTGAAGGTGAGAAAAGAAAAATCTGTAGTCATCAAAGCATAATTGTACTCATATATAATACAGTGATTTGTGTAAATATTCATGTAAAAGCCAAACTCTAGTAATTGTTGAACTGTAAATGTTGGCTGTAGTGTAATCTGAAGGTAAATGTTAGCTGTAGTGTAACCTGATTGTGAATGTTGGCTCAAAATGTAAAAAAGGAAGTTGTAATAATGTTGTTTTGAAAACTTGTCAATGCTTCTTGGTCCAAATTATGACTGAAATTGTGTTTGGATGTATTCACTACCACCTATGTCTTGCCAAAATCCTGTTTAACAAAGGTAAATAAATAAATAAGATCTGGATATATTAGATTCCTGTGCCAAGAAATAAACAGAACATGCTTTTTGTAGTACTAGAATTCAGTGAATCCCCCTTGGTTTTTTCACAGGTAAATATTTGCAAGTAAGTACTATTTTTAACAGGCTATGCACTTATTTTTGATAGCAGAAAACAAAAAAAATTGCATTTTGTGACACCACGTTACATTTTAAATATTCAAAATGTTATCAAACTGAAATTCATATTGTTACTTCAGTGCAGAACAGAAGTTTTATCTTTCAGATGAGATATTTTATAGATGTCCCAAATATTTTTTTGGAGCAGAAGGAAAACATTCCATTGCATTTGTTAAAATGCAATCATTAAAATAGTATGTCTGGATAAAACTGAATATTCTGATTGAAAAAAGTTATTTCTTAACTAATAGATTTAAGGTCCAAACAAGATGCACCTTTAGCCCTCCTAGCCTGTACTGTTGAAGCAAGCAACTCCCATAAAACCTTCCAGCACTCATGGGAACATCCTATAGCAGCCCCTCATAACACATGTAGACAATACAGTAGATCTCCCAGTACTCCTTTGACAACTGTTCCAGTTCAAATAGTTGAGTGACCACTCCAAGTTCAGACATAATTTGTATTGTTCTTCTTGAAACAGTGTCAGCTGTCAGTTATCTTTCCTGTGTCCTGGCATAAAGGTTCTTAGCAAGGCTAAGAACAGCACTTCTTCTAAAACTGGAACACATCCTCCTGCCCACTTTTAGAAATTTAGAACCATCACCCGATGTTATGTAGTTTCACTAGTGATCTCAGACTATTTGGTTGAGATGTTAATGCTTGACCACAGCTAGACAAGAGTGAATGCATTTAACCTGTCTAGAATAATTGCTTGTGCGGCATGCTGGGTATTATATATGCACTTCCTCATTTTCTTGTTGTTGTTCTTGAATGACCATGGAATTAACATATTATTTGTTATTTATTTATTTATTTACATTTGTTGACCGGGAGAGTCCGACTGGACACAGGTCCGTTTTCAGCGGAGGCCCAGGGATAAAAGCTCCACATTAAGTATTATTTGCATTATACAGTTAAAAAAAATAGTATTTAAATATAGACATTAGTCCAGTTAAGGACGCAAGACAAGAAGAAAACAGATGTAAAACAGCTGTAGAACATAGTACAATTTTAAAATATGGTGACATATACTAAACATGGTTAAAATGTAGTTGAGATTCATCAGTGAACAATTGATACAAACTGTTTTTGCGGTACATAACAGCCATTAGCAGTTGCTGCTACAAGAAGTTAGCATTATGTGGTAGGTAGCTGGGAACATTAGTAGCCAAGCTTGCTAAGAGTAGGTTGTTGATAGTGGCTGAGAGAGGTTGTGGGTGGGGGGAGTGGATGGTATTAGAGCGGGGGTTGCAAGGGCATATCTGGCAAGTTTTGAAGTCTGATTTTAGTAAGGATTTAAAGTGGGTGCAAGAAGTTACAGAGGTAATTGAGGATGGGAGGGAGTTCCAGAGTTTGGCTATAGTGCAGGAGAATAATGCTTCTCCAGCAGAGTTAATGACTCTTGTGACCTGTAGGAGGTTTTTGTGGAAGGATCTTAGTGGTCTTGTGGTTATGTAGGGTTGGAGTATATTCTGGAGGGATGGGAATTTTAGTGGTTGGTTTATTAGTTTGTGGGTGAGTGTGAGTTGGTACCATTGAAGGAGGTGGGGGAGCTCTAGCCAGCCAGTTCTGCTAGTGAGAGACAGTGGTGAGTACGGTAGGAAGCCCCTGTGGCGAGGCAAATTTGGTAATCTTGTTGTAGCAGGTTTTGAGCTTATTTAGATCGCATTGTCTAAGGTTAGTAAATACTGGAGAGGCATAGAGTAGGGTAGAGATAAGATGAGAATTTGCTACCGAAATTTTAGCTGCTTTGGTAAGTAGTTGCTGATTTCTATATAATGCTCCTAGTTTTTTGTGCACTTTTTAATGGTCATGGAAATGTGAATGTCAAAGTTCAGTTTATTGTCTATTTCTACTCCTAGTAATTTGGTGTGTTCTGTAGGATGGATGGTGGTGTTGTCTTTTGCTGTGATGTTAAAGTGAGAGCTGTCTAGGGTAAGTTTGGTGGGTTGGAAGATTAGTAATTTTGTTTTGTTTGGGTTGAGTATTAGTTGGACATCGGATAACCAAGTTTCAATAGAAGAAAATGCTTCCTGTGTGACTTTTTGTAGTTCTGGTAGGGAGTGGGCTGTGCAGATGATGATTGAGTCATCTGCGTATTGTATGAGTGTGCCATGTGTTGTGGCTGAGGCTAGATTATTGATGAAAATAGAGAAGAGCAGGGGTCCCAGAATAGACTCTTGGGGAACTCCTATGGAGACTGGTAGTTGGGGGGATAGGTTGTCCTGACAAACAACTGCTTGTTGGCGGTCAGATAGGTAACTCTGTAACCAGTTGATGACTGGTTGAGAGAAAGATAGGTTATTGAGAAGAGAGATGAGTTGTTTGTGTGGGACCATGTCGAAAGCTTTAGAGAGGTCTATGAAGGTAGCTGAGGAGAGATAACCTGCATTTTTATTTTGTAGGATAGTGTTAGAAAAAGAAAGTAAGGCAGTGGTGGTGTTATGGTAACATGTATACGTTTGTAGAGGGCAATGGATAAAGGGTGGGTAGGGGGTTGCCCCTTACAGGAAAAAGTACTTGAATGTTTACTAGTGGGATTTAGGGGAAGGGTGTTCTTGCTTTTTAAATACTTAGCAGGGATTTTTTTTCACTCAGTCATGCATTAATCTTCCACAGGTGAAGCAATTTATCTATCCAGAGGTACCTCCACCATTTTTAATGTAGCACTAAAAAGGTACATTAATCATGATGGTATAATACTGTCCATTTATGTCAGCATTTTCAGCCAGATCTGATCCACTCACAAAGCCTTGCTACTTCAGAGTTCTTTGATTTCCACAGCTACCTTATCAACTGAAGTGGATCTAATTCTACTATTTAAAGGAGGTCAAATGCACAAAATACTTCCTCCATTTTCCAGTAATGTCCCCAGAGGTGGTCAGTATTTCTTCATCCTTACTGAGAGCAGCCCCTGAAATGTCTAACCCTGGCTGCTTAATCATTGCATGGTTTTCCACAACTTTTTGAGGTAATCTGAACATCATACTCCATGACCCTTACCAAAACTTGTCACACCTGAACTTTACTTTAGTGAGTGTTGCAGTTGCTGTCTTCCTGTCTTGCCAACACATATAAGTAGATCTGGTGTTGATCCCACTAACATTGCAGGGAGAACCTTTTTCTTCTTCATCTGCTGCTGTCTACCGGTTGGTATTTTGGTAGCAATAATAACAAGCATTAACAACGTTTTTGCCACAACTCCTTTTCACTGCATATTACTGTTGTCTTAAAGAGAATCCAATTATAGGCTGTGCTCCAACCACCCAGTATAAGACAGAGAGGCATTTGCTGGGTAGTTTCAGAACACCATGCATACAGGTACTGCAATGGGCAACTGAAGCAATTCATTACTATGAGGTTATCAGTTCACAGCTTAACACCTGTCCTAACCAGACCACTAAGATCCAGCAACAAAAATCACTTGCAGATCACTAAAGCCAATAACTCTGCTGGTGAAGCACTATTCTCTTGCGCCATAGCCAAATTATGGAACTCACTCCCACCCACAATTACCTCCGTACCATCATGCACCCACTTCAAAACTTTACTAAAAGCGCACCTAAAACATGCTGGCTATGCCCTTGCAACTCCCACTCTAATATCATCCACCCCATCCAACCACTACCTTTCTTTCCACTCCACTAACTACCTTGATTATAGCAAGCTCAGATGCTCATAAGCCTAGTACTTATTATACAGCAGGAACTTCTCATTGTAACATTTGTTAATGTCTGTTATGTACTTCACAGATAAAGATTCTTGTTGTCTACTGATGTACTATGTTCTTCGTCTGTAAATATGTTGTAAGTAATTGCTATGTTAAATTGTTAATCGCTATGTAATCCAATGTAACTACTGTCTGTTTATTTTACTGTGGAGCTTTTCTCCCTGGGCCTCTGCTGAAAATGGACCTATGTCCAGTCAGACACTCCCGGTCAACAAATTTAAATAAAATAAAATAAAAATAAAATCTGAATGTCCAAAATGTATGGCTTCAGGTCTGGTGGCATGACTGTGAAATCACTATATGAGCAAACTTGTATTTGAGCACACTGCTTGTTCTGGACAAGGTAGGACTGCCATAGAAGTCACAATGATATTTTAACAATTAATTTCAGATGACATAAGCCATTCTTCTCAGTTACACCCCGCTAGTTATCATCACCATTTCAGCCTCATGCACGTACTCTTACTCCTTCAATGTAAGTGAGGAGATATTCCATTTCCCATGAACAAACGTCCAGTGCCAAGGTTTTCTCCGTTGGAATCCAGCTCACCTATGCCTTTCACTTTACTGGCACAGACACTGACCTTCACACATCATTCTGGACTTTGGAGGGACAAAATGGCACCTCTCTACAATGCCAATCACAGCTCTGTCTAATACTTCTGTACAGACAGATACGAAATGATGCATCTTTCACACTTTTTCATTTTGGTAGAGTTTAACTAAGTAATTCCATCTTGATGCTTATTTCAAAGATTATACTTCTGCACTTCTTTCCTTACAGAGCTGTTGAGGGGTGTAAGGGACAACTACCCTGGCTTCATGCAGAAACACCTCATAGCCCAACAAGATGGGTAATGTGGCTTAGGTAAGGTGGAGTTGTTGTCTAGTTCTCTGGCCTGGGAACAGTTAAGGTCTGCTCTTAAATGGAGAAGGCTATAATCTAGTTGGAGTAAAGCCTGACCCTAAGCCCCCCAGAGCAAATGAATATCAGGTTGCAAAATGAGGTACAAAACACCTTATCATGCTGGGGCAATTGGTACCATTTGCAGCCCCCTGTTGGTGCCTCCCTCAATTAGAACTAAGAAACAAAATAATAATAATTCTCCAGACACTTGGTCACAAAGATTTTCAACTGTAGGCACTGACACCTATTACATTTTTATATAACAATTCTATCCTGTTTTCCTGCAGCTCATTGAGCCAGTCGATAACAGGCAGGCAGTCTCCTCTCCTCTGATCTCCTCCCTAAACCACCTGACCACCAGGGGCTGGTACTGTTTGTAATTTCAGTATACATTTTTACCACCTCCTGTAAGATCTGGGGTCTATATGTTCAACCCTATCATATTGCTTTTAGGGTAGCTGAAAACTGTACCTATTCAGTGGCTCCTTCTGTGTGCATGTCCTGTGTTCTTAGATCGTGAATAGGTGATGAGGGGTCCTGCACTAGATTAACATAACATCCAACTTCCAGCAATTCCTTCTCCAGTGCCACTTGTCTAATGGTCCATTCCTTCAGTTAGTACCTGTGGCATTTACCTGCTTGTTTTATCCTCTCCTACCAGTAAATGTCCCATATGCAGTGCCATATTTAACTGACAGTCCAGATAGGGAAAGTCTTTTACTAAATAAATTATCCACTTCTCTACAAAGCACATGGAATCTGTACCGTCCAGCCCTTGTTTAAGCTTGATAATTCTAATGTTTATCTAACATGGTCTGTTGATTATAGTTAAACGTTTTGATGTGCAGAAAGATAGACACCACTTGTATTAATCACTGCATTTGGACACACACATTTACTGAACAATCACATTATTAAATACAAGCCAGTTGAAAAAGAAGAACAAATTCTCTCCTTTTTTGACTTATCTAAATAGTGATACTGTTAGTGAGAGGATTTTTTATAAGATAATGTGCAGGGTTGGGGTTAGAGGCAGTGGCAGTGTTAGTGTTAGGCTAGCATACATGAATATGGATGGAAGTGGGGTGCCTTTACATTACCTTATGTAAAACCTTTTTCTTAACAGTGGCACTACACAAAACAAACACAAATCTCATGCATTTCCAAACATGCATAACACTAAAATTATCTACATAGCTAGCCCTAACTTTAACCCTAACCAGTAAAAACTTTCACACATGCACTCCAACCTCTAATACCTAACACTAATGCTAACCCTTTATGTAGCCCTTGTTTTAATCCTAACCTTCAAATACTCACACACACATTCTCACTCAAAATAACTATCCATCTACCTTTTTCAGCAAAATATGAGTGCAACAACATAGATGTTCAGTAAAATGGATACTTGGCAACACACACCACAGAACACTTTGTTGGCCACATGAATTTTCAACAAAGTTAACTGTTACCATATCTAAATCTAAATTTATATCTATATCTATATCTATATCTATAGCTATATCTATCTATCAATATATGGATTTAAATCTGTGTGAGTGTGTGTTTGTGTTTTATGCACATGCACACATATGCACATTCACACCACATACAAACACTCGTACACATTTATGTATAAACATTATAGTGGATTTAAATCTAAAATGTTTGCCGTTAATGGCAACTAACATTCCTGTAGGATAAGAAGACTATGACTTTCCTGTTACTTTTCGTTTCTTTGGCTATATGACATTTCTTTTAAACATTTTCCTGTAGGACCCTGTATTAGGAATGATGGCCAGCAACCTGAAGTATTGTATGCATTTATATTGGCCATCAGATTGCATCTGTATTCTAGGAGTATGACATGTTAATGAAACGTTAATCTGGGAGCTAGTAGAGGCAGTTACACTAGGCTTACTCTGTGTGTAATGAAATGTTATATGGCAGAACACTACAGATATACAATGCATTGCTGCTTATATTTTTGTTGGTTTCTGCAGTGAACTCAAAAATAAGGAAAACAATATCCTGAAATGTAGAAAAACTGCTAATTTGAAGAAAGCGTTAACAAGGACAAGTATTATACATGGGGCGGGACAACTGCCCCTAACCAATAGCCTCATAGGGTAGCAACTGCTAGCTCAGAGAAGGCCAGTTCCAAAATAAGGACACTTTTCAGGCTGGATGACTTAAGTATGAAACATCTCTATCAAGATATATTCTGCAGCAGTGCTATTTTTAATAATGGAAACAGATTCAATTACTATAACATTATTTAGAGAAAAAGAACGGCTTAATAACATCTTTAAACTGAGTAAATGAAAGAACAGTCTTGCTGCAGATAGAAAGTAAAAGTGTATGCAGGTTATATGATTTATAACAGTTTCATTAATCCACTGTCATAGAAAGTGCAGCATCCTTGTTGCAGTTATGGTGCCTTTTGGCCTTTTGATCATGATGTAGTTCAGTCTGGATATTCCAATTAATTGTTTAATCTAATTTATTGCTGGTAAAACTCTGATTCTACGAAGGAGAAGCAGTTTATAAAGTTACTTTTATGTCTTGTTTGAATACTCTGTAATATGTTGTTGAAGAATACTAGTTTAAAGACAATCCATTTAATCATATTAATTTAAAGTCATTCTAGATATAAAAATCAAACTCCATGCAAGATTCAGCAGGTTAAGAAATAAGTTATCTTCCCTTCAAAAAAAAAAAAAACATTGATGAACATGTTTTAATGCTAACATAATTATTGCAGTCATTAATATTCAAAATAATACAGTGCACCTGTTTGTCTTACCATAAATATGGTCAATGTATAAGCAGTCAAAACATTTCAAGGATATTGCCTGAACTGGAAACTTATATGTATTTAAAAATATGCCCAGCCCAAGTGTGGGTCACATTTTCAGTATGCCTTATACTCCTTGACGTGATATAGTTGTATATCTGGTCAACTGTATCATGTTTAGCTTTCAGATCAAATAGTTTTGTTATAGCTCTACTTCATACTTGTCAGAAATAGCTAAGAAAGGCTGTTGTAATATGTTATTGAACCTTATGAGAAACGTGCATGTAATCAGACTGCAATAATTTCTTTTACTAGATTTTTCCTTTCAGATTAGCTTTGAAGTTTCACTTTCCATTTGTCTTCACTAGACTTTAATTTCTAGATGAACCCATCACATCCCACCTTTATGTGACTTCAGTTAACCATTTATCTGAAAAATGTTTGTGCTTACTCTTAATATTAGGTTTATCTCATTTGGGTTTTGTTTTCATTTCCTTATTGTACTCTTTACTGCATTTTTTACTATATATATAGCACCTGGATTTATAAGCACGTTAATAAACTTCACTGATTGTTTGCTGTAGGCAATGAATATGTAAGAAAACGTAGTCAACCTTGTTAGTAATGGTTTTAAGAGCATACGGCAAATGTGAACTGCTGTCTTGAGCTATTATCAGTACCAACAACACCTATATAAGCTTCAAACTATATGGGTATAGAACAGAATTATGACCACTGGCATTCAAGGATTCTGTGCTGTTTAATCTCAGTTCAATGCCTTGCAATATTTTGTTTAAACACTAACTATTTCTTGGCCTGTATTATTTCATGTCCACACACACAATCATTTCTAAGAGGAGCTAATAATATATTTTCATTGGCACCACCCCTCCCAGTTTCACCAACCAGGCCAATCCAGCACTTCAAGGTGGCATTCACTTTATTTCTCAAAACAAGCTAATCATATATTAGTTTGATGGTTGCTGAAGTAAAACAAAGTCTCTCTTCAAAGTATGAACACCAACTGCTATATTTCACCAGTTTTGTGTAAGTGTCCTCATTTATTTACTGGGGAAAGTCTGACTTGGAACAAGCCAATTTTCAGCAGAGGTCTGGGGAAAAATGCTCTAGACACATGTCTTTGTAATGTGGGAGCAAAGCAGAGTACCTGGAAGAAACCCACATAAACAGCATGCAGATTCTGCACAAAAGGACCCCATCCAAGAACTGAACCAGAGAACCTCTTGCTGTGAGGCGACAATGTTAACCGCTGCACCACTGCACCTCATGCATTTCAATAATTGCCAAACAAAGGCTTTTATAGTTAACTAATAAAATACTTTACAAATCTCAAAACACTCTATTAAATCTTCAGAGAGCATACACACTCCTGGAAGGAAAGTCAAATAATAATTGTTGAAAAGTAGTTCTCAGGAAAATTCTATTTGCTAGTCATAGAGACCCAGCTAGTCATATAGACCCAGCTTCCAACTAAAGGGTGACTTTGTCTACCTATTTGTAACCTACACATTTAGTCAGTAGTTGCAGCCCAAATTAAACCAGCTATGACCTCATTATCTCCCAAGGGACCAAGCTCCCTGTTTTTCTTTTTAATGTCTATACAAGAGGTCATTCAAATATCATTCATCACTCTCGGTGTTATTTAAGGATCATCAACATTAATAAAATGAGATAAGTAATGTAGTTCCTAACTGTAAAAGGCACATTAGTTCTTGACAGTCCTGATATGAATCAACACTGGTAGATATTCAGCTACCATTAAATCCTGACATGAGTCCCAATTCCAGTATTTGGTCTAATTTCTATGAGTGTTTCCTTTCTGCTAGTCAAAATTTCAAATTGATGTCCTGTGAGTCTAAATCTAGAAATCCCAATGTTACAAAAGAACAAAGAGAAGAAAAGCAGTTCAATTGACATTATTCTCCCATCCATGATACCTACTCTTTCTAAATAGCTTCCAGTTTCAGAAATAATCCCAAGCCAGAAAATAACAGCCCTGACTAATGGATGGGTGCGTGTGCGTGCGTGAGTGTGCATGTGTGTGTGTCTGTGTGTGTGTGTGTGTGTGTGTGTGTGTGTGTGTGTGTGTGTGTGTGTGTGTGTGTGTGTGTACAACTGGGATTCTGATCATAACCTAGTTGTTATACATTTCAGAAAATGAGCATTAAGAAATTCAACTCTAGAGCAGAGTGAAGTGAATCTTGACAGGTGAATAGTGAAATCCATTTGAAGAACATATAACTTCTTGGTTATGACCAGAGAGACCAACTTACAATTATTTGTAACACATAAAGCTTTACCTGCTCCAAGTACTACTAGTTGTAGAAAGAACAAAGTATAGGAGGGCCATGGATTTTGCAGTTTTGAAACCTGCCACACAAAGCATTGGAATGCAGGGTGCTTTATCTATTCCATGTACTACAATTAGAGACAAAAGAAAAATAAACTGTTGAAGTGCAATGTATGTTACTGCTTTGAAGGCTGTCTTACACTCATTTCTGCCCCATAGATGACTACTGGTAAAGTGTATCTGATTCTGTAATAGCACTAACAGGTAGAATACACTGGCACACAGACAGTCCAATGTATGTTACAGTTTCTAAAGATTTTATTTTACTTCTGACTATTCTGTTTTGGCTACTGTTTAGTCTCTAGCATGAACACTAAATTGTACTTAACTGACTTTATTAAACTCCTTTCCTTCTTCAGAAAGGTGCTTAGCAAAGTTATCTTCTTAGATTCAGGGCATTATCACAGAGCTGCATGTGCTGCAATTACATTATAGAGAAGACTCAGTGTAAAAAAAGAAGATATGTCTTACCATTATTAAATAATGTTGTGGTATAATAGACCTTTTTTGTTTAATGGATGTTGCCATATGCAACATAAAGTGAAATTATTCTCTATGTACAGTGAACATGCATGTGTGTGGAAAAGTATTAGCAGTGGACCACTGAATCTGTAGCTTATGCAAATGAAGTTTTTTTGTCTAGAAATAGACATATTTGTCTCTTAGAGTTATTTTCACAAATTTGTTACCAACATCTTACTGGACAAAAGTTTGAACTACTTCAGGCATCTGCTGAATTGATCTTTTTGCTGTGGTAATCATAGATTATCACTCCATTAATCAGTGTCACAACAGACAGCACACTCACCTTTGGTACAGAAGGCTGTTGGTTCTCTTCACACACCAGGTATGGATTACTGATCACTGTTGTACTTTGGATGAGACATTAAACCAAGGTCCTATCTGTTTGTCCTGGTGGTAGCTCAGGTGGATGTAAAAGAAACCACAGCAGATACTGAAAAGAGTAATGGAAGTTCATTGATGCCCTACCCAAATCTCCCCTACTAATGGAAATACTGCCTCAGGTCTCCTCTGAAAACAGGTCATTAGCCTAGTGGGGATAACCTGATCAACAAAGAATGAATAAAAAATTGCTTTGTTTAGCCAATCAACCCTACTTGAGGACTATGTTTAGAAGCAGTGTGTAATAGGCCATTAATGCGGTTGTAATTCATATGTAAATGTATTTATTTTTGTGTGTTTAAAATTTATTGACCAGGATAGAGCCTTGAAACAAATGGACCTTTTTCAGTCCAGTGGTGATGGTACAAGGTAGCCAAATACTGAACAAACTTAGTAACCAACAGTGAAATAACAAAAGTTAAATATAAGTAGATGACAGTTGCAAACCACACTGAAGACTAATACTATGACCCAAGTTAGTCCCTGGCACTAATAGACAGGCTGAATAGTAGCCCTGTCCAGATTCACAGTTCCAGTCTTTCCTACTAGTGCAACCCTGCACTGCAATGCAAATAGCTTTATACTGCTGCATCCAGGTGAGATAATTGGAACATGTACATGTAATGAATGCAGCTCGAATGGGGGTGGATTAGGATTATGAACCTCTAGCCTACCAGGAATGATTTCTCCTGAATGGAATGGATGACATCTGTGGGGGATAGTGACACCTACATTTGCAGTGGGGTTGAGGAAGTCCACACTTTAACAGCTAGTTTGACAGCACTCAAAGTAGGTGTCAAATAGCATCTTAGATTAGCTACTTTGACAGTTGTCAAACCACACCACTATCTGTTGGTGTTATATATGTGTGGGTGTGTGAATTGTGTGCATGTACCTGTAGGTGGATGTGTGTGTCTGGGGTCATGATTCAGTATGTTTGTATGTGTATACATGTATTGTGTGCGTGTGTGTTGTGTGTGTGTGTGTGTGTGTGTGTGTGTGCCTGCGTGTGTCCCTTTATATATATATATATATATATATATATATATATATAGGAGGGAGTTCATGCCTGTGTGCGGTCTGTAGTAGTGCAAGCTGGTAGCTTATTCCTCTGAGCCGTGCAGCTCAGTTGAGTGATTTATAATACTACAGATTTCCACTTAATTAGATGTTGCACCATTGGAAATATGCATCACCATGAATTGCAAAATATCAAGCTAAAGTAACTTGCCCTACCCAGTGCTGTGCAAGCTGACCCACCATGATGGACTATGAACCCTGGCCATTATCAAGCAATGCAATAAAATATGAAAATGACAAATCATAGTAGCAAGTAAAACTGAAAACCAGTACAGTTCAGTCTGACTTTGACTACTTCAAACGTTTTCAATATTTAAAGAGATAGGAGCTAAAGCAGGGAAGGGTAGTGGTTAAAAGTATAAAAGGTGCATTTTGATGAAAGGTATTTAAAAAAGTGAAGAAGACAAAAGAAAAACATGATAGGTGGAGGTTAAAAGATAGGAGTGGAGGTGATATAGAGCAGAAGATAAACTGTAGAACATTAGAATTAAGAAATCAAGTGAGATAAAAAGAGGTGGTGTAATGAGGTTTTAGTCTCCAGTTTTATATTCCTGTATCATAACTACTATGCTACTCTTCTATTATAAACAAATTAATTAAGAATTTAACTCAATCATGCTGGTGAACTAATGTCCAATTTAATTTTGTTTTGGATAACAAGCCAGTCCAGTACAACTTTATTTTATATTAATTATGCTTATATTTTAATTAATAAAATACAGGAGTCCAGAATTATTAATAAATCATTGCATACTGTATTATAGACATAGAAATATAAAATGTCAGCAGATAGAGAGCACTTACTACTCCAAGACTTAGAATCCTACTAGTTTTTAATTTACCAATCCTTGCTAAGAGATTCTTTATGCATTATTGTCTCATTACAGTTGCTTTTCTAGCTCTCTCTTAATTTTTTACATTTTTTGTTGTTTCCCCTACTGTCTTCAATAAAGTGTTACAAACATTTGCAAATATCTTATAGGAAAAAAATTCCAAACTGAAATATATTATGTTTGTCAAACAAATTGCAATGTAATCCTTCATTGTTTGATCAGAAATACTGGCCTATTTTTCTTCACTCTCAGAGCTAGTGTTAATTTGAGGCTATTGTTTTGAAGCATTTTGATTTAGTGTTATCCAGCTAACACCATCTCTGAGCAGTTGTCTATCTCTCATTTTATTTGTGCCTACTTCTTCTTAAATATTTCTTTTTAGGAATATGCCACCATTTCAGATTTTATTAATTCTCCTATGGTACCTAATGTATCCCATTTCCTCTTTCCTTAGTGGATATATATATATCGAATTCCGAAAGTTTTTCTTCATAAATCTTCAGATGTACAGCACTTTCTTTCCATTTCCTTGTCTTTCTTTGCATAACTTTTATTCTTTCAGTTTCTTTGTGGTAGTGGCTTCTCCTGACCCGTACACAGCACTCCAGATATGGCCTCACAATATGCCTATACAGACAAACTTTTCTTGTGCATCCTTAAAGTTTCTGATCTTGTCTTTTCACATTTGGCTGCTTATTTTTGTATAACCAGGTACAATTTTACTTTGATTACTTTTCATTTTAGTTGCCATCAGACCTCTCAAAAGACACTATTTTGGAGGAACATTCTTGTTTTCAGGCCAGATTTAGCCCTGCACAGATGTATCTACTTATGGAGGTCTGTCCCTATTTTCAGGCTTGATTTACCCCTTCACATATTTTAATGAATCCCCTTCATCACATGAAGTTGTCTAGAACACATAAAACCTCACTACATGATCACCATACTAACAGCAACAATAATTTAAAGAAACAAATATCTTACACGTCCCTTTTCCAGAAACAAAAATAAATGTACTTTTGTCATAGAGTTTTGCAATACAATTCATTAAAGTCTACGGATTTTACACTTTGACAATCTGCTTATAGTTTTTCATCATTTTTGTCACTCTTTGTTTTTCAAATGCATTTCTGAGTAGTATCTCAGATTTCTACTAGAAGCAGGTAGAATTAAATGCTATTTGGTATTCATATTTTATGCTAATTAGATTTTCAGATTTTTCATTGGATATGCTTACTTTTCAAGAGCCTTTGTCCCTGCTTTCAATGTGAGTAGTTAGAAGGTGTGGTTTGATTGTCAGTAGGTTAGGAGGTGTGGTTTCAATGTCAGTAGATTAGGAGGTGTGGTTTCATTGTCAGTAGGTTAGGAAGTGTGGTTTTATTATCAGTAAGTTAGGAGGTGTGGTTTCATTATCAGTAGGTTAGGAGGTGTGGCTGCCTTCAGTAGAGGCATGCTTTACAAACATAAGCCATCACATAGCATCTTATTCTGGGTTGCAATGAAGCAACCTGTTTCTGCCTTTCAGCAAAGCAATGCAATAACTCCTGCCTAGTTAGGTTTAGCATGTGAGGCTGTGATGGATACTGGGTCAATCCCCTACACCATCCTCCTGCCTAGTTAGGTTTAGCATGTGAGGCTGTGATGGGTAATGGATCAACCCCCTACCCCAGCCTCCTGCCTAGTTAGATTTAACATTTTATTTATTTTATTTTATTTTACATTTGTTAACCGGGAAAGTTCGACTGGACACATATCCATTTTTAGCGAAGGCCCGGGGAGAAAAGCTCCAATAGCATGACATACAAGAAATTTCAAAAGAATATCATACAGAGATATAGTTTCCATGGAAACATAAGTCAGGTATAGTTTGACAATTCATTTAGTAAAGTCAGCAGGTTAAGATTATACAGTAATCCAACAATAGGGTTTATATAAAATATAAAATATAAACATAAAAACAATAAATCTTTTTTTTTTTTGTCTGTCTAAATTATGAGCACTCACAGTATTTTGTTACAGAAATAACCTGTGGTTATTAAGCTTTACAGTGAAAGGAATTAGGGGACCTTTAGTAGAATCCTTGAATATGGTATTGGTACAAATTAACCTGAGGAGTAGCATGAACAAATTCAATTGTTTGAGAAGTGGGTTCTCAGGAGTTTGTTAAATTGAATAGTGGAGGTAGTGGAGGTTATTTGGCTAGGTAGTGAGTTCCAGATTTTGGCAATAGTGCAGGCAAAGAGAGATTTGCCAGCATCATTTTTGTGTCCGATAACACTTAGGTTCTGGGAACTAGATCGTAAGGTTGTGGTAGGGATGTGGGGGTTAATTATATTTTGAAGTGCAGGGTTTTTTCTGGAAGGTAGAAGAGATTATGCACTATTGTGAGTTGATTGAACAGAAGTAGTTGAGGTAGCCTCAGCCAACTGAGTTGGTTAAGGGCGAGACAGTGGTGGGATTTGTATGAGGCTTCAGTAGCGAACTTGGCTATTTTGTTATAACAAGATTCCATTTTGTTCAGATCACTCTGGTGGAGATTAATAAGGATGGGAGAGGCACAGAGAAGGATGGATAAGAGATGAGTTCTTGCAATAGTAGCTTTGGTTTGTTTTGTGATAAACTGTTTGTTCCTAGAGATGTCCTAATTTTTTATTAACTTTCTTAACGGTTTGTGCTATATGGATGTCAAATTTGAGGTTATTGTCTATTTCTACACCTAACAGTTTAGTGTGTGCAGTTGGAGTGATTTGAATGTTATCTTTGGAGTGAATGGTGAAACTGTTGTTGGGGGGGGGGCATGACCTGGGCTGAAAATAATTAATTTAGTTTTTTTGGGGTTAAGAATAAGTATGATGTTTGTGAACCATGTTTTGGCTAGAGTAAAAGTGTTTTGGGTGAGGGTTTGCAGTTCCTTTAAGGTGGGGGAGGCAGCACTTATAAGGGTGGTGTCACCTGCATATTGCACTACTGATGCTGTGAGTGAGGAGGACTTGATTTGGTTGGTGAATAGTGAGAACAGTAGTGGGCCAAGGATGGATCCTTGAAGGAAACCTATGGATACTGGTAGCAGGGGGGACAGCTGGTCATGCCATAGGACTGCCTGCTGCCGACCAGATAAGTAGCTAGTAAACCATAATATAGTGGAGGGGCTGAGGTTTAGGGTAGATAGAGTTTGGAGAAGAATATTATGGTCTACCATGTCAAAGGCTTTAGAAAAGTCTAAGAAAATGGAAGATACAAATAGTCCCTTGTTTCTATTATGGTTAACTATATCTGTAAATGATAGTAATGCTGTGGTGGTGCTGTGGGATGGTCTAAAGCTATGCTGGGATTTAGAGATTAAGTTGTTTTGTAAGAGGTACTGAAGTAGTTGGGAAATAACAACTCTTTCTAATATCTTGGATAGAGGTGAGAGAATTGCTATTGGCGGTAGTTGGTGAGTTCTAAGGAGTTGCCCCCTTTGTGCAGTGGAATAATATGCAATGTTTTCCACAGGGTGGGGACTTTGAATTCTGCAAGTGACCTGTTTATGAGGCTGGACATGGATAGGCTATGTCATCTGCTGCTATCTGAAGGAATTTGGCTGGTAAGGTGTCAGCTGCTAGTGTGGTTGGTTTGAGTTTCTTAAGGAGCTTGGAAATTACTTTAGTGGGTACAGGGTATAGGGAAAAGCTGGTGTTATTGTTTTGAGTAGTAGGATGGGTTTTGCTAGTACCTGGTATAGGGCTACTAGTGGTATTGAGGGCATTGGTAAGGGTTTGGACTCTTTCGGTAAAGGACTTGTTAAATTGTGTAGGAATGTTGTCATGGTTGTTTGGTAGTACTGGGGTTGATGTAGTGGCTTTACCTGGGTGGATTATACCATTTATTGTAGCCCAAAATTTCTTAGGGTTATTGGCATATTTTTCCTGTATGTTTTGTAGTAGTTACTTTTGTCTAGTCTGATTTGTTTTTTGGCTTTGTTGTAAAGTTCTTGGTAGGTTTGCCTCAGATTACCGGTTTTATTCTTTTGATATTGACTCCATGACAGATCCCTCTCTTTCATTGTAGTCTTGGTATCTTTAGTTAGCCATGGAGCATAGTTAGCTTTCAGTTTTATAGTTCGGAAGGGGACATGATAGTTTAGGATTTGTAAGAAAGTGGAGTTAAAGTACTGTACGGCCTCATCTAGAGATAGCAGTTTTAGGGGTGTCCAGCCTTACAGTGAATTGATGAAGTCAGTCATTTTAAAGGTGTTTTTATTACATATTACTCTGACATTGGGTTGGCTTATGTAATGGGGTCTGTTCCGAATTAGGTAGGTCAGTTGATGATCACTTAGACTATCAGGTAGACAGCCAGAGTGCCATGCTAGAGTGGGGTCAGATAACAGAATCCAGTCTAAGATGGATTCACATTTTGAGGTTTTATCTGTTTTGGTTGGGGTAGATATAATTTGGGTAAATCTATGGAGGTTAATGTGGGGAGTTGGAGTGTAGCTAGAGCAGTTGAGCCAGTCAATATTAAAGTCACCTAATAGTACAGTTTTTTGTGGCATGGAGTTTGAGACCTAGTTTAGCAGGCTTTCCATTATAGTAGTGTTATTGCCTGGTGGAATGCAGCCACCTGCAATAATTATATGTTTGCTTGAGTTTAGTTTTAGTTTGGCAAGGATTAGTTCAACATCTTTGATTTCTTGGGTGTTATAATCAATTTGTTCATTGCTGAGATGATTTTGGAACAATATCGCTACCTCACCTTCCTTTTTCTCTACTCTATCTCTCCATATGATGTTATAGCCTGAGGCTATAATCTCATTATTATAGTGTTCTGGTTTAAGCCATGTTTCAGTTAGCACAGCTATTTCTGGTTTATATACAACTAGTAGGGTGTGAAGGTCTTGAATTTTGTTAAGTATACTTCTTGCATTTATGTTTATGGAGAGGAGAGAGGAGGTAGGTCTATAGTATAGGGGATTTAGCTGATTAGAGTCTGTGTTGGGTGTTGTGGTGGGTCCTGGATTGGGGTGAATGTCACCACAGCAAATGAGTTTGTGGAACAGGTGAAGATACAGTTTAGTTAGTTTGTGTAGTAATTTAGTTTGTCTTAGTGAGGAGTGAGGGTTAGTTCTGACTGACAGTTTGTAGTGGGAGTAAGAGACTGACCTAGAGGAGGTGAGGTCTAGTGGTGTGATAGGGAAGTTACAGAGTTTCAGCAGAGTGGATATAGGTTCGGTTTGCCATTGGGGGGGGGGTACTGATATGTAGTTGAGTGTGGTAAGAGGAGAGGTAGGAGAGCAGGAGAAAAGTGATGATAGTAAATAGGTACAGTAGTGCTTTTAGTAAGTGGCACTGTTGTTTGTAGTTCATCCTGTTTAGTGAAGAGTGTTTAAGGGTAGTATTTTAAGCTATGCGGGTTTTGTAGTCTAATAAGGAGTGATTGTAAGGGTGTGGTGAAGGGTGCTGGTTTGTGAGTGATATGTGTGGTGTGAAACTCTAATTGGATGGGAGGGAACTGATGGTGGGGTGTGGTGTCTAACTATAAATGTAATTAATATGGGGTGGGTGGGAATGGGGTAGGGTTGGGGAGCGGAGTGAGCATAGTGAACAGAGCGAACAGAGCCAGTAGTCCAAGACACTGGAGAGTTTGGGAGACTATCAGTGTTATGTGAAAGAGAGCCTACTACTGAAATATGTATCCTATATGGGTTGAAGGTAGTTATGTAGCAGTTAAGTGAATTTAAACTAATTTAAACAAAATAGTCAGTATCAGAGATGTGCTGTGTATTTCATGGAGATGGAGTGTGGGCAAGATGGGTAGGAAGAGGTAAAGGTGCACTCTAGATTAAAGAGGAAAAGGAGTGCAGTCTAACTAAGAAGGTAACAAGTATGGGGGGAGATGCCTGCCACTTATCCATGATGCAGCGTTTGACCACACTAAAGTCAGTCAGCTGTCCTTAAGGAAGTACACTATGTAAAGTACACTAAGCCATGAAAGTTAACATACATGCACTACTTTAAGGCTTTAGTTCTCTCAAACTTCCTTGCTGGGTCCACAGTATTTTCTGAGTGTGTGTGACTGTGATGGATGCTGGATCAAACCCCTATCCCAGCCTCCTGTCTAGTTAGGTTTAACAAATGGCTGTGATGGGTACTGGATCAAACCCCTACTCCACACTCATGCATACATCTTTGGAAACTATGAGTGCAAGTGCAGTTTTTAGGATGGAGGACATTTTTCCAATCCTTGGAATTCTAAATCACTGAATTGCAAGACCAAAGACACTAAAACAATTTTTCAGTGACCTTTTTCTCAGAGGACAAAAGTCACTTCATCTCCATGCTTTGGTAATTGTTATTATTACTTCCTGGTCACCATAAAGTGGAGGTACAAATAATCCTCACTTTTACTTTTGAATCCTTAGTTTTGTAATATTTCAGAAAGATGCCTCTTTCTACAATTCTTTCAATTACTATGAGAAATAGGGCAGTGTAGTGGTATAGTGGTTAGTGTTATTGGCTCACAGCAAGAGGTTCTCCAGTTTGAGTCTCATTTGGGGTGCCTTGTGTGTGGAATCTGCATGTCTTCTCTACATTTGTGTCGATTTCCTCCGATTGCTCTGGTTTCCTCCTACAGTCCAAAAACTTGCAGTACATGGACTGGACACTCAAAATTGGCCCTAGGTGTGAATGTATGTGTTCAAGTGAGTTTGGTGCACCCTCTGAGGAGGATTTGTGGAATAGCAACCTAAGCCTGTAAAACCTGTAACTGCTACAGAAACAATGAGCACTGGAAGCTGCTCATTACCCAATGTACCACATGGTATGTAAATGGAAAAAGAGAGAGACTATGAAACATAAATCTCATCACCCAGCTCGACTGTCCTCCCCATGTAAGGCCAGATTCCATTACTGTGGCACTGGGGCAAATGCCCAGTCCTAGTACTAACAAAAGAGGCTAATTCTAATATTCAGCATTTACAGTTTTACAAAGTATAAAAGCAGTTTTATAATATAAGATGCTATCCCTTGTATCCACTGCAGAATTTTACTTCCCAAACTGCTTTAAAATACCATTAAGGGATGCTCAATCTTTGTAGTGCATATGGTCTTGTTAGCAGGACTACTGGTAGTCCTCATTCCCAAAGTGACAAATCTTGTAAGTAAAATAAAGGTATATTATTTTCATTCTTATTAGCAGTCTGAAATAAAGACAATGTTCCATCACTGTGTGAATAGCACTTCCTCTTCCTGATACTCCAACTTTGGATAAATGATGCCCCACTTCTTTTAATACTGTTGAAGCTGGATGTGGCCAATTCTCCCATATCATTTCCCTGAATGAAATAAATACAATAGTGCATAGTTATATCATCCTAGATGAGATACACCACCCCATTTCCCCTTTCCAACTGTTAACATCCAGAGACTTCTTCTCCTTTATAGGGTAAAGACAGATATCTTTCATCCTTGAAAGCTAGTAATATACTTAATTATACCATGACTGGGTTTATCAGAACCGGAAGGGCAGTAAACAGGCATTATACTATGCCATTATTTAAGAAAAGTTATAGTAACTCCACTCCTTGTTTGCTTTTCTGATAGAATTTTCAACAAATGTAGTCAAGTCACAGAAATGACTACACAAATAGACTGATATGGGCAGTGTGAAGCAGCAAAGCTAGTACTAAATCATAAAAAGGCATCAATAAAGTTTACAACATGTCTTATGGCATATTGTATAATTCTGCATGACAATTATCTTCCCCAGTAGTAAGGAACGCCTCTCCAAAAGCAATTTTACACACAGAAGCAATCAAATTTAATTAAAAAAACCCACTTAAGGTCATATTACATTCAATAGTTAAATAACCAAACAAATGCAATATCACAAAACATGTCAATCAATAATAAATGTCAGCAAGGATAATTATTAAACATAATTGCAAATATCATTATTACAAATGCAAAATAACTTCTGTTTATTAAACTAATTCGTAATTTAATCCAAGTGTATAACATGATCTGAATTTTTTGAACTGGTTAATCATTATCAGTCTGACTTGAGAAGCCAGCAAACTGATTCAAGGCTTTGGTAGTATTGAATGAACAAAAACAACTTCACCAGCATACAATATGCTACTGAATGTTATTTAACATTATACTACTAAATTATTCAACAGCAGCTACTCTCAAAGTACTGAATTATTACATTTTTGGTTAGTCTTTGCAAAATCCTTAAACACTGAGTTTCAAAATAGCCCTTTGAATGGATGATGCAAAACAGTCATAGTTCTTATTTAGAAAATGACACTTGCTAAGAGCTGAATAAAACGTCTCCTTTTCTCAAAGCATTACCATTCAGGTAACACGCATCTTCAGGAAAAATAATGCATGTTCAAATGTTCAACCCTGAGTGGGAAAAAACTGTGATAATGAGGTCACATAGAACTGTTATTACAAGTCTGCAGAGAAAGACAGACATTTGTCCAAATGAGCCTTTTATGCGGGTCACAAGTACATCTCCCATGCACCCTTACTATCTTCAGTAATCATATCTGAAGTCACCGTGTTTTGAATAAAAGACAAGCAATCATGTATTGCCTTTATTCAACAAATTCAGAGAAAACTACTTTTTTGCAATACAGTGCTCATATCTGCCTGATTCAAGTACATTTCATAACAGATATATTCCCTGTTAAAACAGTATGTTTTTAATTTTTAGGATAATTGTTCTCACTGAACCTGCATTCTTAAACAAGTGAAGCAGACCAGGGAGGAAAAAAGTCTCCTAAGTATATTTTCAGCATTACGGTGGAGCATAACATTCTTTCACAAATATAAACTTTATTTTGACTCTCCTGTTCTTAAAAAAACATTGTTCTAATGTTCTATGTTTTGTCTACAGCATGTGTAATACATTTAAAGATGTTCTGGAAGATGAATGGATAATATAGATTCATTTTAGGGTTGTGGAGATTTTCTATCATAGAGCTACACTATGCCTAGAACTCTTTAAGCTTTTATAATGTAGTGACAGTCATCAGATTGTAGGGGTTTGGAGCACTGAAGACTGTAAGATCTGCTATCCATATATACATATAAATATATAGACATACGGATATAGAGCTATAGATATATGTGTGTGTGTGTGTGTGTGTGTGTGTGTGTGTGTGTGTGTGTGTGTGTGTGTGTGTGTGTGTGTGTGTGTTTGTGTGTATCTGTGTATATTAGAAAATATCATGATTTTGTCTGAAGTAGTCAAAAGGTTGAAATATTCTACTGGTTGCTAGGGTTCTTGCTGTGCTGTTCTGTGAGATGGGGACTGATTAGCAGAAATATTTCTATCTGGATTCATATGCTCCTTCAAAGTGTTGATGCTGTGAGGTTACATTGCATTTTCCAATAAAATACTCTGCCCAATCTTGAGAAATGCCTGGGAAAGTCTAAGCAGACAGCTTTCTTATCTACAAGACTTGCTGAAATATCTATTCAGAGCTACAGGTATAGGGCTATCATTTAATTTCTTCAGTTTTCTGTGATACTTATGAAGCATTGCTCTACCATCCTATCATAGACAAATTCTTAAGGAGATGACTAAAAAATGATCAGAAGTGTGACAAAAGAAAAATATTTGGAATGATGTGTCAGGCATGTCTATGGAAGGTAAATAATGAGCTGTTAGTGTAGCACATGTAATGGCTCTCCTACTTGTAAGGTTAATAAAGGTCTGCATAAAATAGGCAGTCAAGCTCACCACAGGTCTTGTTAGTAAGAACAGAAGGAGAAAAGGATGATACTTTTCAGGATATAATATGGGTTGTTTATCAGGATGTCAAATAAACAATACAGACCATGTGACTGTGTTACCAGCCTTTATGAGCTATTATTGTTGTTTCCTCTTAGAGAAGTGAGCCAAATGGCTAAACTGCACCATATTTAAGGAGTTAAAGTCCCATATACAACATTCCTGCCTTTTTCACTTACATATCACTTATAACTCACTACTCTCATTTGCCTCACCTAATGTCTTCATAGCTATCTATGCAATGACATGCTGCTGTGCCTGTAGCATAAGTCATTTCAGTCATAATGGCTACATATAACTTTTTGGCATTTACTTCTCAGAGGTCAAGGCCAATGTCAGTGGTCTTTGGCTGACTACATTTGCAGATGACTGGAAATTAGGAGCTGTCATTAAATTTCACATTGACACAAATGTTCTCCAGGAGGGGCTGACACAGACAAACAACTGATGTTAGAGCCATGGACTAAAACTAAATGGCAAGAAATGCATAATAGTATCCTTTGGGAAGTCATCCATACCTGGTAACTATCATATTGACAACATAACCCTAGAGTTGACACAGTAGTCAGGGACTTAGGGACACACATAGATAGTAATTTAGCCTTTGACCATTATGTGTCTACAGTGGTGTGGTGAGGAAATCTTTTTATTTTGTGCAACTTATAAACAAAGCTATGGCATCTAAGCACAAGGAAGTCATTGTACCACTGTATTCGGCATTCATCAGACCTATCATTGAGTACAATGCCACCTTTGGTAGGTACCTAACCAGGCATATCTAAAATTGGAATGTCCAGAGAGGTTCTTCACTAAAAGAATACAGGACATAAGTGAAATGTCCTCTGCAGACCGCCTCAAGGCCCTATCCCTGTAGTCTGTCTCCTGCAGGCTTTTGAGGGGAGATCTACGACTGGCAATCAGGACATTGTGAGACTCCACTCTAATGGACCTTCTCCATATCCACAAAACTAACAGTACCCAAGTTACCTGTTTAAAAGACTTAAACCTAGCCTGTGATATAAATAGGACCTGCTGGGGAGATAGGGATGTATCTCAGAGACTATCCCATCAATGAAACAGGCACCCCATCCATGTAAGCAGAGTTCCTACCTATCCCAATTCAAGTGCAACTTGGACAATTGGATGGGAAACCAAAAATTCATCCCTGGTTTGATACGTATGTCTCAAATGAGCACAGGTAATCTGTAAATGGTTCATCTCTCAGGCCCATGCTTACATTTATCAAGCATATCTGAACTTGTCAGACATTTGGGATGCATCGCTAGGCTTAAAAAGTCCCTTGTGGTGATTAGCCTAGTAAACACCTTAGAACCTATGAACTATGAACATCTTACCCAGAAAGCTCTTTTAAGTATCATTCTATTTTCCATTAATGTTTTAACTTTGTAAACTGCTACTTGAACTTAATGTTGTAACATATTCTTACATCTGCATCATGTATATTTTTTAGCATATCCTTGTATTTGTAAAAATATTTTGTTCATTTCTTATGTGATCCTAGTATTTTTTATTTTATTTCATTTTATTTTATTTACATTTGTTGACCAGGAGTGTCCGACTGGACGTAGGTCCATTTTCAGCTGAGACCCAGGGAGAAAAGCTCCACAGTTAAAATAAACAGACAGTAGTTACATTGGATTACATAGCGATTAACAATATAACATAGCAATTACTTAAACATATTTACAGATGAAGAACATAGTACATCAGTAGACAACTAGAATCTTTATCTGTGAAATACATAACAGACATTAACAAATGTTACAATAAGAAGTTCCTGCTGTATAATAAGTACTAGGCTTATGAGCATCTGAGCTTGCTATAATTAAGGTAGTTAGTGGAGTGGAAAGAAAGGTAGTTGTTGGATGGGGTGGGTGATTTTAGAGTGGGAGTAGTAACCCTGGCTGTGCCAGCAAATGGTCCAGTGAGATCAGTACACTACCCCGGTAAACAAATAAAATATCATCCTTTAATTACAATGGTCATTTTGACAATCACTCAAGAATAAAATGTACATTTTGTGTTTTTCACAACAAAATCAGAATCAGACTTTATTCATAATAATAACTAAGATTTCATTGTTTATTGTCATGGTCTGGTCTTGAATTGCCCATATATCAGGATGTTGCTTTTGCTGCGGTTTTTTATAGTTTAAGATGCTGAGTCTTCCTTTTAAGACAATTCTTGCACTACAGCTTTGTTTGGATACATGCACAAGTAGCCTCTCTCTGTCTCTGTCTGCAGCTGTGGGTAACACATTTGTCACAGTCTTGATTTTTGACTTTTCCTGCTATAGTACTCATTGTACCAATTCTGGCTGATTTTCCTTCTTGTATATGTCTGCAATTTGCCCTGTACAGTTTATCGTTCCTACGAACAATGTAAGATCTTAGTTGAGCTGCTTTATCAACTACTTCAACTTCAGGCTGCAGACATTCTTGTTTAGCTGCAGGTTCCACCCTATCTGGCCTACAGCAGGAAAGTACAGTTTCACCCTTGTTCTTTCCAGCATTTTCTTTATATTTCAGAATTCTGACATAACAGCACAGATGAAGTAGGCTATCTGCTACTCAAACTTCTGCCCATCAACAGCTGAGCTGGTAAGAGACATGTATCCCTGCAGTGGAATATTTGTGCATTCCAAAACTGGGAGATGACAATCCACATAATTTTTCCTATGCCTCTTTATCATAACATTTTTCAATGTTTGGATGGTTCTCTCCACTTATTAATTAGACCGGGGATAGTGTGACTTAGAAGTTAAATGTTTGAAACCCCACTCATGCATAAATCTTCTGAATTCATGACTTTTTTATTGTGGACCATTGCCAGATATTAGAACATTAGGTATTCCTTCTCTTAGAAACAAAGACTTTAATGTATTAATCTCACTTGCAGTTGTCATGTATCAAAGTCTGATAAAGTAAAAGAATTAAATCTGTTTATGGCTTCTTTCCTGGTAATATGCAGGAAGGGGAAGTAAGCAAAACATTTTCAGAAGTTTCATCTAAACATCTTCCTTTGTGGGATAATTTGAAGTTCCAGATCCACAGCTGCAAGTTTGCAGTGAAATATTTTTGAAGTACTAGAACTCCAGGAGGTGCAAACGAGCCACATTTCCACTAAGAAGTATACTTCTATAATTCTAAGCACTAAGACTATTGGAGACAAATATGTTTCTTCACTTATGGCAGATATTTTACCACTCTCTAACATCATGCCATGTCAGGGGCTTAAAAAACAGTAATAATGAAAAGCATATGAGGACAGAGACAGAATCCAAATAAAAACTTATAAATAAAAAAATAAACAGAAATAAGGATGTGATCTGACCTACATTCATTTTATATTCTTATTGATTTCTCTACGACTTAAATGTACGGCATGGTGTGGAGCTCATTGAAGTAGGTCTATTAGCGTCATAGGTAGCTCACAATTCTTAACCAACAGATTCCTTCTTTTTTCTTCATTTGTTCCATGTTCTTTTACAAAGCATAAGACAACTTGAAAGAATTTTAGCAAATTTGTGTTTTTTGGATTAGAAAAGGTTGATGTGGATGACTGAGGCTGAGACTGGCATAATCAACTTTTGTGTAGAGAATTATTTTGGCAGTCAAATTTATGGGCTGATCAACCACCTGGTCTTAATGATTATCTGTCAATTAATTGTATTTTGAAACATAGATATAATTTTGTCAGTTAATTGGTTTATACATTTTAATGTTAACATATTTAATTTAATTTATTTTATTTATTTATTTTATATTTGTTTACCAAGAAAGTCCAACTGGACAGAGAGGCCCAGGGAGAAAAGCTCTACATTTACAACACAAGAATTGTACTTAGACACAGCATATAACAACAGACAGTAACACATAGTTACAGGGTAATACATAAGGTGTGTTCCTTGTAAATCAATGTTATACATACAGACACAAGGTGTATATACAGATTATATATATATATATATATATATATATATATATATATATATATATATATATATATAAAATATGTCTTTCTACAAGAAATAGTGAATTAATATTTATTATATATTCATAAGATTGATTTTTGTTGAATTTGATTGGTCAGATGTTGTTAAAAAATAGGAAGTTATGTTTTTTTCATTCTGAAGAAGTCCTTTGATGGATGAAAGAAACAATAATAATTTTTTTTATTGGATTGTGACCATGCTGGATTTAATTTTTCTTTGTTTGTTGGACTGGGTTCCACTTCAAACCCTGAACACAATTTAGTGCTGTTACTTTTCTGTGGTCACACAGCCACAGGGAAGAAGGAGGAGAGTCTTATTCAAGTTGGTGTGACTTCAGAGTTGTACTTTATAAACAGGGTGAAGGATACAACCAGCACACAGAATGCTATGTTCATATTCATAATCTTGCATATTAATTCTGCTTAAACCAAGTGTAGCATAAATAACTTTAACACATTATGATAAGCTTCTTTTAATATTTTCAATGTATCGTCACTATCTAAGAAGCATAAAATGATACTTTTTTACTGCTTTTAAAAATCCATTTTACAGCAATAGGCACATTTTGTTTGTTAGGGACTGAAAAGCATATGTGGAGAGGGTAGCAACTTGATACATATAAAGGCAAGCATGCTGAGGTAAGTTTTCAATATGGCCTAGATATAAAAGGATAACTATAGACCTCCATAAGCATTAAATCCAGAACATTCAATTAGTTTTGATGACTACCGTTGGTAAAGATGAGCCCCAAACTAAATTTCTTCAAATTATTAACAAAAGGCATGTGTTCTACATATCATCTATTTAATATTAATAAACAAAGTTTGTAAAGAAGCCATAAGAAGATATATGTGTGTGTGTGTGTGTGTGTGTGTGTGTGTGTGTGTGTGTGTGTGTGTGTGTGTGTATATATATATATATATATATATATATATTAAAAAACAAAGTTTGTGAAGAAGCCATGAGAACTTATGCATACACACACACACACACACACACACACACACACACATATATATATATATATATATATATATATATATATATATATATATATGTGTGTATATATCCCAGTGGTTGCTCTACATACTTTTCTCCTAATAGGCACCACCTAAGGTATATACTGTTGCCCAAGACTCCATTCAGTTTTGAGTGCACTCTGTTGGCATGCTTCTATAACAGAGTTTATTACAGAAGAAAGGCTCCTTTGAAAGCAGAATATGGTCAGAAGTCAGTTTGTGGTAATAAAGTTTGGAAACATCTAATTTCCAGATATAGCAATACACCACCCCCAAAGCAGACATAGTTAAAAATTATAAAATATTTGCAAATTCCTGTATCACATAATCTTTCCTCATTTGTCTCCTTTTATTTCAAAATGGATTTTATCTCGTATTATCAACCTAGTGTTTTTGTTATTTCAAGCAGTCAGGTTTCTGGTTATACAAAGACCATTTTTAGAAGACCCTGATTCTTAGTAGCTTTGTTTTGCTAGTAATATATCTATATTATAGAATAGAACATTGCATCTTGCCCTGAAACTGGGAGATAAAAATTGACATTCACTACAGTATTTAAATGAAACATTTAAATATAATGCCTTCTATTGTCTGCAGACCAAGGGAGCCTACACACATGTATATACGTCTTGTACATTTCTGCCTTTGGCTAACACTAAAGTGAATGTTAAGAAAATGGTTATTAAAATGATACAGAGGAGTGTTGTTGGATCTCCAATCATAATCAAATTGTTCAAGTCTTGGATGTCAGGATATTCAGACCAAGAGCTTTGCTTCACATTCCTCTGGAGGTGAACCTTGACATCAGTGTTATGAACACAATACAGCTGAGTTATGGTCAAACATAGTGTATTGTAATTCTTTATAGTATATGGATCTGTGACTGCTCAGATGTACTACTAGTTAAAGGAAAAAAAAGGTGGGAGTGCAAAGTATTTCACAACATTCAAAGTCATGACACTGCCACATGGACAGTAGTCAGAAGTGGAATCTCCTAATAAAAGCCTTTAAAAGCTGTTAGACGTTTCACTATGAAATACTTTTTTCTGTGATAGCAAACTATATAATGGCTTTTAAAGCTTGTTTAGCTTCTGCTAATATTCTGTGGTTCCCTGCACTGACTGTTATTAAGCTCTACTGCAAGACTAAAGTTCATCAGAGCTGGTTTTGTGACGTGCCTTTGTTAAATTAGGAAGGTGCTTAACTAAGCTGCCTTTTCTCCGTCATAATTCAGGTGCTCAGTGTAACAGAATGCAGTTGAAAACAAAGCCTGAAAAAATTAAAAATAGCACATATTGCTGATGTTCAGGCAATTTCTTAAAGAGAGATTTACTAAAGATTGAAGCTCACTCATCAGTGGACAGATATTATAAAAGTCTGAAGGTTATTGATCTGGAAAAAATGTTATTAAAATTCAGCAGCAGTTAGTGTAAGATTAAAGAGTACAGAAAGGAGTCGATGGTCAAACGTTTACAGTTAATAAATTTGAATTATTGGTTACTAAAACTTAACGAGATGCAATTAACTAAGATTATTGTAGTGAGATATCATAAGTGAATTTGTCGCTTAATTTTACTTTATGTATCTCCTAGAAATTACCATAACAACTATGCAAAGTATTTCTGCACATTTAATAAAATGCATTCATGCCTTTCAGAACATTTTTATAATGCAAATCATCAAATAAGATGAAAGACCTTTTCTGAAAAATTCATAAAAGTGACACTAAACAAGTTTAAATTTTCTATTAGATGATTTAATTCGTTGTTTAAAATCACTGAATTATGCTGTTGACATTGTATTTTATAAACATTTTGGTGACCAAACAGCAACAAGCAAAATTAATTGCAGAGGTGAGTTAAAGTCACTCTTTTGGTCACTACTAAGATTGTTTCTTTGGGTAAAATGATGGATTTATAATGTACAATATCATAAACATTCCTGTGATTTACATTCTAGCGTTACTGATTTCTTTGCAGACATCATGATCTGGATTCAGATAATATGTTTCTCTCTGAGGACTAGAGGCAGTTTCATGTATCATTTTAGTTGTGGTAATGCAGGACACTAACTGACTGGTTGTCTGTCACTGAAAGCTGCATTTTACTTAAGAAGGTCCCAACTATGTTCTTTTTGTCTTTGAATTTACCAAAAAGGTGTACATACAATATCATGCCTTAACCAGTTACATCTCACATGGTACACAGTTTTGTGCTAAAACATGGAACAGTCTATGTCTGTATTGTAGCACTTAATACTTAATTCAAATGTAGTTGAAATTATTTTGAATGTACAGGACATGAGCTGCATTCCTCACAAACTGCTTGCTGTCTCACCTGAAGGTGGTGTCAGAGGTGATGAATTTGCAAATACAAGTGTTGCTAGTCCATTCTTTTTTGGAGATACAGTGCTGTTTGATATGAAGTTCATAGTAGAGGCCTACCTGTAGCTATTTTTTCATTGAACTTTAGATCTATTGTGTATCTCTGCAGGTGTAATGACAGATGTTTCCAAGGAACAGTCAAACAGAAAATGCTGTCATTAATGTTCATTTTTTAGGGAGATATATTATCTTTTGATATGAAATTAAAGGCGGGAATGTACAATATTTTCTCTTTTGT